>NC_134364.1:74840622-75140622 GCF_048569485.1 Anomaloglossus baeobatrachus | reverse complement strand
ATCATTAATGTCCGAGGAGGACGTGTACTCAGCCTGGTGGTAGGAAGGAGGATCAGGTTCAGAAATGTGCGGTGCAGTATCACGGCTACTGACACTTGACCGTGTGGAAGACAGAGTGTTTGTGGTGGTGCCAATCTGACTGGAAGCATTATCTGCTATCCAACTAACAACCTGTTGACACTGGTCTTGGTTCAAGAGCGGTGTACTGCTGCGGTCCCCAAGAATTTGGGACAGGACGTGCGAGCGACTAGATGTGGCCCTTTGTTGTGGCGAAATTAGAGCTTGCCCACGACCTCGGCCTCTGCCTGCACCACCATCACGTCCACTTCCTTGTTCCTTGCCAATGCCCTTGCGCATTTTGCAATGCTGTGCACTGCTGACGTGTATATTCACTACTTGTGCGTTATATCAAAGTTTGTGGAAATTGCACACAAGTGCACCTGTACGCTGCCACCAACAGGCACACACGTGCGGTTTTAAAAACCAAGGACGGACGCAATAAGAACCTAACAGTTTTTTTTGGGGAGCGACAATTACAGACAAGTCAGACACTATCTGGACTGTTTTACACTGTGTACACCAGCCCCAGATATGATGAAGGCTGGTATACGGTCACCACTAGGAATGGCTATATGGGGGCGTGTCCTAGACATGGTGGCGTGAGGAAGCTTACCTCCAGAGCTCCTGCGCCCACAGCTTAAACCTACAGATTACCGCGGTCCCTCCGCATCCAGGATGGCCCCCAAGAAAAGACCGGGTGGTGCCCCCACCTCCGCATCCCCCGGAGGGAGCCAGAAGTCCCAGGGGAGCCTCTCCAGATACCTGGCGGGGCCGGGCCGGGAGCTCCCGCCGGCGGCCCAGGACAAGATGGCGACGGCGTCTCTGCAGCGTTCCCCGGCTGGGGATTCCCCTGGTGCGACCCGGCGCCCGCCCACAGCCTCTGCAGCTCGGGCGTCTGGTGAAGGGGAGAAACGAGCGAACGCCACAGTAGTGAGACCGGCGGCTGCAGAACAAGGTATAGAGGCGTGGAGGAGGGGGGGACCCACAGGCCCGGCCACACAGCTTGTCACTGAGGAGACAGAGGAGGCCTCGACATCTAGGGGATCACCAGTGCTGGGATTCCCTTTGTCCCTCTGCACCCCAGGTACACCCCCTTCTCTGGGGCAAGCAGAAGACCCCTTGATGACAGGTGACCAGCCCCCTGGCCCCTCTCGGGATGACTTGCAGGCTTTGAGAGAGCTTATATTGGCCCTCCCCAGCAAAAAAGATCTGGAGGATGTGGTGGCCAGAATAGAATCCTCCCAGCAGGTGGCGCTGACTACCCTGAGAGAGGAAATGGTGGTGTTGGAAGATAGAATAGAGGCAACAGAGCAAGCACAGGAGTCCCTGGAGGTTAGAATGGAAAGAATTGAACGGGACTGTGAGTCTTCTAATGCCCGCATTAGGGAGCTTGCTCTGCTATTGGACGATCAAGAAAATAGGGGCAGAAGAAATAATATAAGGCTGAAGGGAATTCCGGAGGACTGGCCCCAAGATATGCTGCGCACCAAAGTCTTATCTATATTCAATCAAGTCACTGATCGCCCACCTGAGGCCGCCTATCTCTTTGACAGAATTCATAGGGTCGCAAGGCCCGGCCCCAGATCTGCTTCCTTCCCCAGAGACGTATTATGTCGCTTGCATTACTATGGGGACAGAGAGAGGATTCTTCAGGGAGCCTGGTCGCGTGGCTCTGTGGAAGTAGATGGGGCTGTGGTGAAGCTATTCCCGGATGTCTCTGGCCGCACACTATATATGAGACGGTTGCTTCACCCCCTTTTGCTCAAAATCAAAGAGGCAGGCGCCTCGTACAGATGGGGCCACCCCTTTCATCTGATTGTCCGCAAGGGGGACACCGTGTTCCCATTGAGGAGGCACTCTGAGCTTTCAAAGTTGTATGACTTTCTTGGAATACCAGACTGCTCAATCCCGGACTGGATGGAGTGGGAACCTCAGGCCCCAACTGGTCGGCGAAGGAGGAGGGATGACGTCCAATCCTCCCACTGTGATGATCTTGGAGGGTCATGAAATCTCTCGGTTGTTGATGGGTCGGGGAAGTGACCAAAGTGATGGCTGGGTGGTCGGGAGAGGAGTATGGTTGGGGGTTGCCTGGAGGTGTCCCCTGACCTCCTTGCTCCGCTGGCAAGGATTCTGGCTGTTCGATGGGCCCAACAGACCACAGCGTACTGACTTACGTTCAATGTAACTTTAATCTGTTGACGTTGGGTCGTTTGTGGGGGGGGCGGGGGGGGGGGTGTTTGCATTTCCGTCTTGGGTGGGTGGGACCGCGGGAGGTTAAGTTGACAGACCCTCCTCGTTAGATCGGGGTCCGGGTCACTAAGCATACATAAGTGAGGCGCGGGTTGGAGCTCTGGCCACATGTCAGTTCTTGTCCCTAACTATCCCTAAGCAGTTTCTGGGCTGGTCCCTGGTACTGCGTGCGGCAAAACTGCCGCTTTTCCACTCTCTGCCTTTCCACTTTTTGCTCTTCTACTTCTTTCTCTTTCCCCTGCTAAAGGGTCTCTGCTTTTGCTTATCTACATCCTCTCTACTCTCCCTCTTCCACTCATCCGTTTCCCCCCTCCTTTCCTTCCCCCCGGTTTTTTTTTTTTTTTTTTTTTTTCTGGGGTGTAATTTGTTGTTCGTTTTTCCAGAGGTCAGTGACGGAGTATGACGAAGCAGAAACAAGCCGAGCTTCGGGTGGGCTCACTGAATGTTAAGGGTCTTCACAGCCCGGAGAAACGGTCTATTCTCCTGAACCTACTATGGAAAAACAGAATTCAGGTCGCTTTCCTCCAAGAAACACACTACTGTGAGGCAAAACCATACAAACTTGCTGATAGAAGGTATCCTGTAGTGCATCATTCACCCTCCCCTGACTCTAGATCCAGGGGCACGAGCATCTTAATGTCCAGTACGCTCCCATGGGAACTGTTGGACTCTCGATCGGATGATCAGGGAAGGCTTCTGATGCTTAAGGGACGCATTGCTACACAGACTTTCACTTTTGTGGCGGTCTACTTGCCAAATTCGGGTCAATGCCCTACATTGCTGCGTTACCTTGAGCAGATAGAGGAATTCTCTGAGGGTACTCTGGTCTTCGGGGGTGACTTTAATGTTGTGTTGGAGCCGCCGAGGGATAGCTCCAAAGGGGTGTCCAGTGTGCCACATTCGGCACTACGTCGCTTGCGACGGGGTTTACATGACCATCAACTAATAGACACTTGGCGATTGATGCACCCATCAGACAAAGATTTTTCATTTTACTCGGCAGCGCATGATTGCTACTCCAGGTTAGACCTCATTTTCCTTAAACATGGGGATCTACACTCTCTGGTGGCTTCCTCAATCGAGTGCATATCATTCTCTGATCACGCCTTGATCACAATAACTCTATCCCTCGGTTACCCCATCGGGAGGCAGAGTCAATGGACCCTGAACACTTCGCTACTCGATGAACCGGTGACAATGCAGGAAATAAGGGATGCCTTGAGGGAATATTTCAGTGGCAGTGGGGGGGGGGGAGGTGTCCCCGGGCATAGTCTGGGAGGCACACAAATGTGTGGTGAGGGGTCTGTTTATCAAACATGGGGCACGCTTGAAGAGAGAAAGAGAAGCGAGGGCTACATCCCTTTTGGCAGACATTAGAGAGCTGGAGGTAATTCACAAGGGGTCTCTGGGAGGGGATGTGGGGGCCATTTTGGTCAAGAAGAGGGAGGAACTGAGGACCCTACTATGCTGTAAAGCTAGGGGAACATTGGCTAGGTGTAGACGGCATTTCTATGAATTTGGCAATAAGAGTGGCAGGACCCTGGCTAGAGCTCTGAGGACTCAGAGAGCGAGAGGATATGTCTCTAAGGTGCACATCGCGGGAGATAGGTGGGCTACTTTGCCGAAAGACATTGCCTCCGCTTTTAAAGATTTCTTTACTGCCCTCTATGCAATTGATGAGGGGCGGTCTGAGAGAGCCAGGACGGAGTTGCGTAGCCGTATACGGATGTACATCGCGGACTCCGGCTTGGGACATCTCAAGCCGGAGGCCGCGGCCGATCTGGAAAGACCCATCTCGGAGGAGGAATACTGGTCTGCACTTAAAAAATCCCCCACAGGCAAGGCTCCTGGCCCGGATGGTTTCCCTCTGCTCTATTACAAAAAATTGGATTCCATGTTGATTTCCCCATTTCTCTCAGCATTCAACCATGGCCCACATTCTGAAGTTGCTCCCTTGCCAAGGGATACCCTAGCTGCTAATATAGTTGTCATCCCTAAAGAGGGCAAAGATCCTTCGTTGTGCTCTAGTTACCGACCCATTTCCCTCCTCAACACAGACCTGAAGCTCTTCACTAGGATTCTTTCGGATAGACTTACCCCTTTGCTTGGGGAGATTGTTCACCCTGACCAGGCCGGGTTCATGACGGGTAGGGAAGCAAGGGACAACACGACTAAGGCGTTGAACATAATACACAAGGCTAAATCCGATGGGCTGCCTTTGATGCTTCTGTCGACCGACGCAGAAAAAGCGTTCGACAGAGTTAACTGGATTTTTATGGAGGAGGTCCTGCGGGCTGTGGGGTTGGGGAGTAGGATGCTTGCTTGGATATGTTCCCTGTACAGCATCCCTTCGGCAGCAGTCAGGGTGAACGGTCTCCTTTCGGAGAGGTTTCCCATTCGCAATGGAACAAGACAGGGTTGTCCTCTCTCGCCCTTGATTTTCATATTGACTCTGGAACCCCTGCTCAGTCGGATCAGAGGCAACATTAACATTTCGGGCCCTAACGTCTCAGGTTCTACTTATAAAATCGCGGCTTATGCGGACGATTTGCTTTTTTTCATTACCAACCCTCGGGTTTCTCTCCCTAATCTTCTGAGAGAGTTGGAAACATACTCCTCTCTATCTAACTTTAGAATTAATATGTCAAAATCGGAGGCCCTAAATATATCTCTTCCTCCTGAGCAAGTCACATCGCTACAATCCGTGTTCGAGTTTAGGTGGGCTAGCCAGTCCTTGAAGTATTTGGGCGTCCAGTTGGCTGCGGACTCTAGTCAAATTTACAAGTTGAATTTTCACCCGCTCCTGCAATCAATTAGAAAAGACTGCGCTAACTGGGGGAAGGGCTACTTCACATGGTTCGGGAGATGTGCAATACTGAAGATGAATATCCTGCCACGTCTCTTATACCTCTTTCAATCCTTGCCGATTAGGATCCCTAGCTCTTTCTTCAAGGAACTGGCCTCTTTACAGATCAAATTTATCTGGGCCAACAAACCGGCGAGACTCTCCCGGTCTCTTTTGTGCAGACCTAAGATTAGGGGAGGCCTGGGTATCCCAGACCTTAAAAAGTACTATTTGGCCACGCATATGGTTAGGGTATTTGACTGGTGCCGCCATTCCAGCACAAAGCCGTGGGTGGCCCTAGAACAGAGCTTCTCGAAAATACATCTCCCGGCCATCCCCTGGCTTTTGAACCTCTCCCTGCCTGCTCTGAGATCTCATCCTACCATCGGCGCCACTGTTGAATGTTGTTCGAGAAGGGAGGTCAGACGACTCCTTTTGCCAGTGCCTTCCCCTATGACACCCGTGTTAGGTGACCCGGAATTCCGTCCTGGTCTCTTGGACCCGGTCTTCAGGGGGTGGGTTCAGGGGGGCAAATTCAGAGCTTGTCATCTGGGTAGAGAGGGGGATTGGTTTTCACTAGCGGATATTCGGGGCTTCTTGCCTCCGGGCCCCTTGGGGGATTGGAGGGCTATGCAGATGAGGCACTACATGCACTCCCTCCCTCACTACAGTCGATATGCCGGACCTCCTACGGGATTTGAAAAGTTGTGCCTGGGAGAGGGAGTTTTGCGGCACTCTCTATCCTTGGTATACAACATGTTATCAGATCCGGGGGATCTGCCCCCCCCGGCCTACCTTTTGCAGTGGGAGAAGGACCTGGGGATTAGCCTATCCGACTCACAAAGAAACAACATCCTCCAGCTAGCACATAGAACTTCGATCAGTTCCAGACTGTTGGAAGCTAATTACAAATTGTTGGCCAGGTGGTACAGGGTCCCGACCAGACTACATAGAATGTTTCCCTCAGTTGACCCGGTTTGTTGGAGATGCGGTCAGGGGGAGGGTGATTTTGTGCACATTTTTTGGTCTTGCCCTTCTCTGCAGCGGTTTTGGTCAGAAGTGGGGGAGGTAATCAGACGAGTGACCGGTACTACTGAAAAAATGGGTCCGGAGCTATTCATTCTACAGCTATCCGAACTCCCGGTCTCTAAATATAGGAGATCTTTGCTTAGATTTCTGGTCATGTCTGCCAGGTCTTGCATTCCGCTTGGTTGGAAGTCTAATACCCCCCCCACGGTGACACAGTGGGTTTCGCGGATTAACGATCTGATGTATATGGAGGATTTGACATCCTCTATTAATGATCGCCAGGAAGATTTGTATAGGACATGGTTCCCATGGATGGAGTTCACCTACTCGGCGGAGTACGCGGACTTGTTCTCTGAACCTCAGGATTTGTGATTTATCCTCCTCCACCCCCCCCCCCCTTTTTTTTTTTTTTTTTTTTTTTTTTTTTTTCTCTCGCATTCTTTCTCCCCCTCTCTTTCTTCCTCTCTACACTATTCCCTGATCTTCTCTCCTGCTCTCTTCTCCTACCCCTCTCTTTATTTCTCTCTTTCTCTACAATCCTTCAACCTTTTTTCAGGCTTGATTTCTTTTTCTTCGCTCTTCTCCCTACTTACATTAGGTTGGGTCGGCTTATAAAATATGTAAACTGGGCCAGACTTGAGTAGTAGCGGGGATGTGAATTGCATATGTGTGATTATTGTTTGTATATATTCTACCGTCATTTCTGTAATAATACCTGCGTCGCAGTTGGGAGCAGGAGATGTATTGTTTGATACGAGTTTGGCTTTAAAATAAAGAATTTAAAAAAAAAAAAGGAATGGCTATATATACCCTGCCTGCCTGCCTGCCTGTATACTGGTACAATAGTCCTGACAAGGACTCTTCTGGTCACTAGCCTGTATTCAGACCTGGCTATACCCTGCCTGTATATAGCAACAATAGTCCTGAGAAGGACTCTGCTACTGTACTCCGACCTGGCTATACCCTGCCTGCCTGTATACAACTAGAATAGTCCTGAGAAGGACTTTTGGTCACACTGTTTGCAGCCCTGCAACTGAAAAAGCTATAAAGGGCCGCAAAGCTTTCCCTGAATCAGCGACACTCTCCCTGCACTGACTGTCTGGATAGCTGTGAGCAGAGCACAGCGCGCCGGCCGGTATAAAGGCTCGGTCACGCTGTGCAGGCCGGCCAATCACTGCAATTCCACAACTAACAGGGCTGTGGCATTGCAGTGGTCTGCCAGCCAATCCCTGCATGAGGGCTGGCTCTCAAAAGAGCGCCAACATGCAGAAATGAAGACCACGAGTACAGCACGAGTATCGCGAGATTACTCGGTCCCCGCCGAGCAGCCCGAGTACAGCGATACTCGTGCGAGTACCGAGTAGTTACAAGCATGCTCGCTCATCACTAATTATTAACAATCAAGCATCTTACCTAAATGTGCCATTGCAGGGTCTGATGATCACAAGGTTATGGTAGTAAATTTCTTAAAATCCATTCTGTCCATAAATGATCTTCTAAACGTTTTTTCTACTAAAATTGATCATGTGGCCACTCGAGGGGGTCGAGAAACAATCCGTAATATTTACTTTAAAAAGCTTTACCTGGTGCCACAACCCATTTATTGAGAGATGTGCCTCACTCCCCCATTAATTGTTACTGTGTCCTAGACAGGGTCCCACTTTGCTTACCCCTTCCTCCGGTCTATTGCAGAACATTAACAGATTACGTGGCAAATATTGGCAGGGGTGCAGGACTGACGTCTTGATATTCATTGATATGCACGCCAATAAGGCTAAGGACACACATCCGGCTTTTCTCCCGTTTGTCGGATCCGGCGCGCTCTCGTACAGTGTATACAGTTCAGTGGCTATGCTGCAACTTCCTGGTCACATGCTCCGGTCACATGACAGCATGTGACCGGAGCTTGTCGTGCAGCCACTGTACTGTATACAATGTACAGCAGCGCGCCGGATCCAACAAACGGGAGAAAAGCCGGATGTGTGTCCTTAGCCTAAGGAAACAATATAACACGCTAGGTACGGTACCAAGTGCACGGCGGAAGGGAAACTTTGTGTCTAGGGAAAGGGAAGATGTGACCCCTGACCAAACCTACTACTGGTTCTTGGGGTCCCTCACCACCCTAGATAGGTTCCGCACCTATGCACCGAGCCGGGTACCTGACCCTAGGTATCCCTAGTGCTGGACCTTAAATAGGGAATGGATGGGATGAGCTCTTCTTCAACCCCCCTAATCACTATAGATGACACAAGGGACACACAGGGGAAAAGTTTATGAACTACTTATCTACAGATGACTCAGGTAGAAGGTCAGCAAAGTTTTTAGCAACAAGTACAAGCCGCCTGCTTACAATCAGGGCTTGAATAAACTGAATAATATCACCAGCACCAGTCCATGGGAAGGAAGGGGTATATAAGCACCAAGTGAATGCTGATGGTCAGTAGCTGGGTGGAAGATGAACTCCTGCTGGGTCCAAAAGGGGAGAGATGAATCCAGCAGGAAAGATACCTATACCAATGAATACTGACAGCAGGAACAATGGAAAGTCAGGAAGCATTTTGCGTAGCAAAACTCGGTGACCTTCTATGGCCAGAAACCGCGTGACTGTCTGTCACCTGTGACACAATAGGTTTAAAATTCAAGACAATCTTAACAATGAGCTCCTCAAAAAAATATTATGGGTGCTAAAAAAAAATGTTGTGTTACAGAGCAATTTACGACTTTCCGTGTATAGACGGCATGTGTCTTCTTTGCAGAACAGAGAGTAAAATGCTGATCACGGGTTTCTCCTCGGTCCTTTAACTCATTTTGCCAAACGTCAGAACTACTTGTACGCAATCACCGGCCTCGTACTTGCACTAAAATATGAGTTTGGAGGGTAGAACACCTGTTTCTGTAGATTTTTTTTCTAATCTGATAAAATATGTGGCTATTACTTTGATGAATTTTCCTCTTTCAGAAAAGCAGTACTTTGTGGAAAAACAGCTGTTATTTCAGAATACGACATTGATGAATACACCCCTAAATCTTTAATGCTCCCCGGATGCCCAAAGAGCTAATGTGTCACTGTCATTGCAGTTGATTAAAAACTAGCTTTATTTCTGTACATATCACAAAACAGCATTTTTATATCTGCCATATGGATAGTATCCTCGCAACTAAATTTACATCGCAGAGCTTCATTTAGCCCATGCTGATTCCCTACAGAAATGCAACTCGGAAACACAATTATAATTGTCGAGATCCGCTCTACGTTAAGACTAAAGAGCCACGGGCTATGGAGAATTTGTCCGGGGTCTTACCGCGCTCTCTATCTGACCGATGGCTGGAACGAGGAGGTCTGAGCCTGAAGCGAGTGGGGAAGTTGGAAGTAGATGTAAAATCATATTCAACATTCCCGGCTTTCAGCAGCAGAAAGTCAGAAAGCGGGGAGGAAAATACTTTGTCATCAAAAACCATAATAATTACGTGTCAAGTGTAATTACAGCTCTGAGGGGTAACCCGTCTAATCTTAAGTGACAGGGGAAAGTGTTTTTGCAAGGGAAGATGCATAACGGGGTGAAATCAGATACAAAAAAAATGTTCTTCGTGTTCTATTTGTGGATGCACAGAAGAAACACAAGCCTCTTAGCTTCTATTTGCAATGCATAAAAGTTTCTCTGCAGGAAGATGTTATTTCACCCTAGACACATTGCCCACTTTATTCCCCTCTGCTACGCGCCTGATCCAGAGCATTATGGGACGTAATGACCTCATACCGTAAATAGCCGCACAGTGCTAATTACTTGCCGTGGACCCAACTATTCTTTCACTTGATTCTTTTTTGACATGTTGTGTCTGCAGTAAACTACTAACCAGGGTATATGTAAACAGTGCAAGATGGCGACCAGCTACATTGTATATGGCCAGTATGTATCCCAAGGGTGGTTATCTTCTGTGATGTAAACCTGGAATGTGTCACACCCTCACCGGAGTCCGCTCCTGCGACTTCTGCTTCGGTCACCAGGCACTGCCGTATCCCCACCATGGACTGTGCTGGTGATAGGAGAGGAGTCGGTGCCGGTGACTCTAGTAGGCACAGGCTCCGCTCATCCACTAAGTTGGGTTTTCCTGGGACCTGTAGTACCACTGGCTAACTGTAGGTGGCGTGTGTCTTCCAGCTGAAGTTACCACCATTCAGCTACAGCCAATGGGAATACACCACACCCTTCTAATTCCCCCTCTTGAGAAAAAAAGGAGCCAGCACGATCTGAAATTGGCATGCATCATATAAAAAGTGCAAATTCACAGATTTATTCCAACTGTACTATAATAAAAAAATGAGATTTTTAGCAAATAATTGATCAATTTTGCCTCACCCTTTCCACAGGCATTGCTAATTAAGCACCATACTTGGATTTGGTCCGCCTTTATCAATGGTTGCTGTCTGGCACTGGGAGGATCAGTTCTGATATAGTCCTGGTATGTGTAGAGCTTGCTCCACATGCTGGGACCTGGGCTGGCCTCTATCCACATTTGCCTCTTTTGCAACATAGAAGCGGTTATATATACAGGTTACAGGTATGTGTGCTCCATTATGGTTCTGCTTTTAACTTTATCTAGGAGGCCGCATGGCACATGAAATACATAACATAGTGTAGGACCCCCCTATTGAGATTTGCCGTGACGTTGGCAGGGGTGGCTCAAAAAATTGATCAATTATTTGCTAAAAATCTCATTTATATTACAGTACAGTTGGAATAAATCTGTGAATTTGCACTTTTTATATGATGCATGCCATTTTCAGATCGTGCTGGCTCCCCTCTCTCTAATTCCCCCTCTTGTCTGCTAGTCACTGACACAGATAGATTTGTATTCCTGCTAGTGTCTGGTTCCTGCTCTGTTCTGACTATTGATCCCTGTGTTTTGACCCCTGCCTGCTCATTCACTAGTCTTCTGCCTGCCGTTTTTGTACCTCGCTGCCATCTTCGGTTTTGACCTCTGCCTTTTTTCTTGACTACGCTCCTTCCTGTCTATTTTGTCCCTTTTTGTTCCTCCTGGTTTGGACCCTTCCTGACAACCACTCTTCTCTGGATTGCAGCCTTCCATAGACAGCGATCTCCTGGACTTTGTGTAATTCCAGTCCCTGTACACGGGTTAAAAGGCTTCAGGGTTCTTGAGATCCTGACGACTTAGTGGCTAGCTCTAGTCTGTCCATGACAGCCATCCTGAATCTGTGGTCAAGGGCAGACGTCACAGAATGTCTATGCTGGTACCTGTAATGCCACAAGTTCTGTTAGGGCATTCACAAGAGCCAGGTTTACGGTTAGCTGTAGAGATGTGTGGATCTATCTATCCACATACCTCCACCCATGGAAGTATCTCATATGTGTTAATAAGTGTCACAGTTGTCTCTACGAGCCTTTTGACTAGTGATAGGCTCAGGGCTAGTTTTCTTTTATCATCTTAGACCACACACTTTGACACCAGAACTACTGAGGTAGTCATTTTGACTACTTTGCACCATGTATTTCTATATAAGTGTCACAAGTCCAGTAGTTCTAGTGTTAAACGTTTGTTTTCCTTTTGACAGCATCAGGGTTAATGTCAGCTTTGCCTTGCTTGCTGCAAAGTCAGTACCCCACCTCAGGTGTTGTTCTCTCATGACCGCTTCTGGCCAGGATAAAAACCCTCTGCTTCCTGCAGGGGGCGCTGGTTATTTCAGTTCTTACTGGAGCTTGGCTTGGAAAGGTGTGGAGGTGGTTGCCGCTGCTGCTGCTGTTGTTGTTGTTGTTGTTGTCATCGTCTTCGTCTCCTGCTGAGTTGTATTAAAGTACCCTGTGTGTTACTTTCTCCTTTACTTTGTTAACCCTCCCTGTGCACCTTTTTATAGTTCCCTTGTGTGGGTCTTTGGTGAGCATGTGTTTCAGTTTACACCTCCTGTCTGTGGCTTTCTGTTGGTGGGATTTTGGGAATCTCCATTCTGGTCTGTCTCCTGGGTGGGTGTGGTGGGGACATAGTCATCAGGGCAAGGACAGGAGATAGGGAGAGGCTGGGGACTCTCAGACGTTGCTACTTTCAAGCATAATTCTGGGTGGAGGGTAAGCCTAGGGCACCCCATTAGCTTGAGGGTAAGGGTATCCCCCCCCCGTCCTGTCAACTCTCCAAATTGGTCATGTCTGCCGTGACAATAATGCTGTTTGTTTGGCACATGGCAGTCAGTATGAGGAGGCTTTATGTGTGCGCGAAGTTTCTGGAAAAAATCCTCTATGACAAAAAGAGGATTCGTTTGTCGTGACTGGGACCATGGAAAGAGGTATTGAAGCTTCTCTGAAGGGACCCCCTGGGAGAAGAGAGAGTTCACTTCAACAAACCGGGGTCAATGTATGGAGGGTTGCAATGCCCTGGAAAGACACCTTTGGAGAATTTTAAAGTCATGAAAGCCATGCGTGAATAGGGACCAGGGTTAGTGGAATTTGTGTGTGTGGAAGTCTGCCAAACCTCCTGAATAGTACGGACTTGAAATCCGGTTGTGAGTAGTGACCAAGATCAGTAGAACTTGAGCGGGCATACTGCGAATGTAAAGGGATGTAAATCCGTGTTGTATTGTGTTTGTGAGGAAGCAGTTTATGTGTCACTTAATAAGTTGAACTTTTAAATGGTTTGTGTTCCTTTGCTACCTCGCTGATGCAAGAAAAGTGAGTACCTCATCACATTAAGTGAGTGAATTATCACAATAGTTTATGGACTGAATTCAGATAAACCATAAAGGTGGCCTTGGAATAGGGGGTATAAAGTATTAAGGGGGCTGCAGTCAATATTAAATAACCCATAAATGGTCAACTAAGCACAGGCTTAGACACTGGCAAATATCTAAACGTGCTGGTCTAAATACACTATATAATAAGAAGTCATTTTAATTCTGTTGAATTGAAGGAGAATATCAACCAATAAGGAGTCGACCACTTGAAAAGTTTTTATGGGAGTACAAAATTGATGGCCCGATCATATCATATCAGGTCAGTAGGAAAGACCTTGGTATTTACTGCAATGGGACTCATCGAAAGACAACATCTACAAGGAGTTTGTATGTTCTCCCAGTGTTTGCGTGGGTTTCCTCCGGGTTCTCCGGTTTCCTCCCACACTCCAATGACATACTGATAGGGAATTTAGATTGTGAGCCCCAATGGGGACAGTGATGATGACGTCTGTAAAGTGCTGCAGAATTCATAGTGCTATACAGTATAAGTTAGCATAATAAATAATAATAAAAGCAGTGCTCTGCAATACCAAACACATCCACTACTAAAATTATGGAACTGTGCCTGGTACTGCAATTCAGGGCATCTTGGTAAAGTTGTGCCTCCTAGTGAATGGGATTATTAGTGGAAATTTGGGTAGGAGTGACCTGTTCACTCATATGATATTGATGACTTACCCACGGTTAAAATTATGAAAATACAAAAAAATGGACAAAAAATGTTAGCAATTCCTCTCTAAACTTATTATTTTCTCCATTGTATACATTTAAAGATAATCTGTCAGCAGGTTTTTGCTATGTAATTTGAGGACTGCATACTGTAGGGGTTAAAAAACAAAAGTCAACTTCACTTATCAGGCTGTTGTCACAGTCATCTCCCTGCTGTTTTGAGACTGACAGCCTTAGGACTGGAGCCTGCCATCTCCACCTTGACTCCTCATTTAAGTGAGGTTTCCTTTGCTTTGGCGAGCTTGTGATTTAATTTAAGTTTTGTTGCCAGCAGCTTTGAGCAGGGCAGGTCAGTTGTTGTTGCTTTGGGCCCACACCCATTCAGGTTAAATAGTGAAGCCTTCCCAGCAGTCCTTGCTGCTGATAGAATCACTTCTACTTTGGCCAACCTGGTGGAAAGAACTGCTGAGGTATTCTCCTGTGCCCATCCACCTGCTACTATTGAGTCCGTCTATCCTTCTGTGTTTATTAATTGAGTGGCGAGTCTAGTGTACTTGTCGGCCTACTCACTAGACAGGGTGAATTTAGGGTAAACTGAGGGTCCAAGGTATTCTGCTCGCTGACAGATTGAAAGAACCAGTATTCAGGACGCTACAGAGCTCAGTAGTCAGCTTGACGTGAGTGCAGGAGGTGCCCCCTCATCTCTCTCCCTAGCGGCAGGGACCTCCATTGTATCGTGACCCTGGTGTTTCCCCCTTTTTCTGGTGTTTTTTGGTAGTGCGTCAGACACCCGTTAGTCTGATCGCATGTGTCACACGTTATATACGGACATCTTCTACTCTGTGTGTTACAGCTGTGTGCTGTTGTTTACTTAAACTAAAGGCTTTATCACCTAGTGATCTTCTTTTTTGGACTACAATGTCACACCCACAGCAGTCCTGTATGCCCCCTCCTCTGACTGACACCTCACTGTCAATGTACAAACTCCATAGAAAGCTGTTGTGGGTGGGGAACCTCACACAGTTGTTGTTTTGCTAAATCTAAGCATCCCGATTGTGTCAGAATGGCTGCATCCAGTAATCTAAGTGATACATTGTTAGATTCAGAATCTCCTTGTCTACATCTGCTGCTCTCACATGAGGTAGCAAAATCCTGTTGACAGATTCCCTAATACAGAAACATTTCTGTATCTCAGGCAATCAGCCTTGAGCCTCTGCTTTCTCCTCACCTTTTTGTTTGCAGTAGGACAAAAAACTGCTAAGCCCCACCCCACTGATTAGAGGACAATGATTAAACTGAATAGCAGTGGATTCATCCTTTTTGGTCTTGTCATACTTGCTACAAGACTGACTTTTTCAGGACCATACCAAAAATGCTGAAGACTAACAAACAGTGAGGACCGTAAAATATCTACCCTAGTAGTCAATGTTGACCCTTTAAAAAAACCTTGCCATATGAATTGGGATGTAAAGCCAAACCAGAAACGTTTTTAAAAGGTAAAGGCCTCCATTGTACACAGCTATTTCAGGTTCTTCATAATTCAAGACATGGGACAAGACTCTTTAAAGGGTCAATGCTAACTTCTAGGATTGCTACCTCCAATAGGTGGCACTCAAGGCCCTGTTCTCTTCCTGTATGAAGAGGCTAATTGTATATCTTCATTTCCTTGCAAGGATTGTATGGCCTATAAGTCTCCTTACATAAGCTTGGTGGTCACCTTACACACCCTTTGAAAATCCTAAAATTAAAATACTCTTGTGTTTCCTTTCAAGGTTACCTTTATATTAGAAACACTTGTAAGACATTCAAATACAAGTTGGTCATAAATGTTTGATCACTTTGGGCTTGTTGGGACCCCGACCAATCACTAGGCAGGAACTGATCCCGGCACAGGAGATGAATGGAGCTGCAGTCATGCATCCATGGTGCTACTCCATCTAAAGTCTATTATAACGTTTCTCTTACAGAGGAGTGATAGTTGCAGTAATCAGGCAGTACACTAGGTGGCTCTGGGGATACCTAAAGCCTGAGGGAAGTCATGCAGGCTAGGGTCAGAACCAAGAGGACACAAAGATACACAGGGAGCAGACAGGAGAGAGGTCATCAGACAAGCCGGAGGTCGGGAACCAGGAGTGTAAGTATAAACACAAGGGGCTGGCAGAAGAGAAGTCAGGGGAGAAGGCTGAGGTCAGGAGCCAGACAGGAATGGAGAAGTCAGAGGGGAGTAGACAGAGGTAAGTCAGGGGTCAGTTCGAGGTCGAGTACCAAGATCAGTCACTATAACCAGGAGACAGGCGCTTAACGCAGCTTAGCCAGAAAATATGACTTGTGCCGGCTCCAGGCATGAACTCCCCCAGAAAACAGAGAGCAACAGCCTCAAAGCGGCACGTGTGAGTAAGCCCCTCCCACATCCGGCGAACAACCTGCTGCAGGGAACGGCCCATCTCAGGGCAGAGAATAACATGTGACCGCATGCAGGAGAACCTAACAGAAGGTTCCGGCGCCGAGCCACACCGCAAGTCAGGGTCATGACATCTAGAAGACTGAGAGAGACAGAGTACAGCGCTAAAGGAACTTATACCTATGTCATACATTTCCCACTTGTATTATACTCGTTTCATTGGGACGTCATAGAATGAAATATGAAACATTACTACCATGAAAATTTGTACCAAGCACGGCACAGGCACAACTGTCTACATACATAATTATCAACACTTATGAGAAACAGACGTGAAGGACTCTCTGACCCTGTCTCCATAAACAGTGGACTGCAGACAGGAACAAACGCAAAACTGCCAACATCCATTTTGATCTGAAGCAACATAAGTCTGAGTGACGGTTGGTGTGAAGGCTGGGGCACCGGGCTAGGTAGCCATGTGTATGAGGACCTTTATTTTCGAGGGACACAAGGTTCAAGGCTAAGTTCTGTTCATCAGTCACCACTTTGTTCATGACATTTAGCAACAAGTTTGAAACTGCTGGTCTGGTATAAAAACATTTCGAGGGGGAAGGGGGCAGAAAGAAAAATGGTTCTTAAAGTTCCCACGCTGGCCCCTAAATCAGAACCATATGGAGACCTGAATGTGGCTTGGTCACAGTTAGGCGATGAAGGAGCTGGTCTGAGAAGTGTCAGGAGGAAAGAACGTATTCCTAAGTGTAATCCTTCAATGGTTATTAATTGCAGTCCCGTGACCCATATCCACTTCAGAACAAAAACCTCATTCATGCCACACCAAACCTGGAGACCCCGCTACTTTTGTATAATAATAACAAATTATAAATGAAAATAGTGATTAAATAGGCAGACCCCTTGGGCTTGAATATTACAAATGATTTACCTCCAACGTATAACAGGGGCTAGGTCAAGCTACCAGTATCTACCTGAAATGTGACTTTTTTAAGAAAAGTGGGGGTTGTATTTAGGGGCAATCCGAGAGGGACCTGGGTCTTTAGGCACTACCGGTCAAATCATAAGCCTCTGCACGCTCATTCTAGGATTGGTACATTTAGGCTTGGTATACAATAAAATAGCATTCATTAGTTTTATTATTTTAGGAATACGGTAAAACTAGTCCACAAAATTCAGTAGTTCCAGAACATCTCTCCTTTACTTGGAACAATTGCATGTGAAAGCTTTTACATTTCATGATATACTGACAATTTAGTTTCAGTAGACCACTACTTTAGAAGATTATTTTCAATTTCATTTTGGAGAGAGTGCACAGTAATGCCAAAGAATAGGGATAATGTACAGGGATAATGTACACTATGATGTCATCGTACAGGGATAATGCACACCGTGATGTCATAGTACAGGGTTAATGTACACAATGATGTCATACTGCAGGGATAATGTACACAATTATATCATACTGAAGAGATAATGTGCATAGTGATGTCATAATACAGAGATAATGTACATAATGATGTCATAATACAGAGATAATGTACATAATGATGTCATAGTGAAGGGTGTAAGATTCTGACTCACTTGGGTGCACGTTGGAGGTAGACACAAGAATTTTTTTAGTTTAAAAGACCAACTTTTTTATTCAGTCCTCATAAACAATGCAGCAAAAAAACCTCAAACAGTATTCTTCCGTCACAAGGATACAAACTGAAAATAACAAATCCATATATTGCCGTGAGGGTCCTCCCACTCAAGATAATGTCCAGCTCTTAGGAAGAGCAACAGCACTGGAGGTCGGCACACCTCCACACACAGACACCTGAATGAGACTAATGGCCTGCATTTTACATCTTGTACCACATCCTAGGGTAGGGATATGGGAGCAATCATTCCCACCCATCTCTCTGACTGCTCATAAACTCGGCCCTGAAACTCCGTTATTAACTCTTTTAGCATTAACCATGTTGTAGCCTAATCTGGGCTTAAATCACCAAGGCTATCAACCTCGATGATACATATCTCCCCTCAAGGATTTTTTGATGATCTTCTAACAAGGAATAATGTACACGATGATGTCATAGTACAGGGAAAATGTACACAATGATGTCATAGTACAGGGATAATGACGATAATGATGTCATGCTACAGGGATAATGTACACAATGATGTAATTCTACAGGGATAATGCACACAATTGCGTCACACTACAAGGATAATGTACAAAATTATGTCATAGTACTGGGATAATGAGCCCCATGTTGTCATAGTGCAGGGATAATGTACATAATGATGTCATAGTACAGGAATAATGTACACAATGATGTCATACTACAGGGATAATGCATACAATGATGTTATAATACATAGATAATGTACATAATGATGTCATAGTACAGTACTTGAGTGTGTGTTGAGTGTGTGTTTGAGATAGGTACACAAATTCAAAAAATTCCTATTAAAAGATAAACTTTATTGAAAATGCATTAAAATTCCATAATGCTCGAATACAATAAGGAGTATACCCCTTGATATAGACAGTGATAAGAGGGTCAACCAATATATGGGAGCAGCACAATGGCAAGCATACAGCATATGTACAGTATATATTGACTGGGCAACCTACTAGGCCCTACGTTGGCCCTAAGGACTTGTCCTACCTTGCAACGGAGGTCGGCACCCTATATGCGCAAATGGTGCCCCCGCTCACAATAGACTTTCCCTCCTGCTCCCTAAGCGGTCCCTACATAAACAAAGTGACAGTGTAATATAGGTGAAAACTACCACAACAAGGATATGCACAATACAAACATTGGCAAAGGTCTATATTATGATATAGCAAGTGGGAGAAAAGGACAAAACCACATGGTGGTCTTTGTTACAAGGTCTGGAGAAGAACTGTGACTTTGGACTAGAAGGGTAACTGTTGGCCCACGGGCCTGTGTTTTGAAGCATAGACTTTATTTGTTCCAGAGATTTAGCCCTGTCCAGCTTGAAGAAAGAAAACGTTGAGACCCCGGAGAAGAAAATTGTCACGATTCCGCCTCCCCGTCAACATGGCTAGGGGGCGGAGCTTTCTCCCAAGCCTCACTTCCGGAGCTTGGAGGCTTTAAAAACAGTCATCTCCAGTGAACCAGTGCGGGCTATAAGCTTAGTGCTGCTTTGCCTGTGATTGCTGGTCCTGTAAGAGTTATCCTGATCGGTCTGTGCCTGTGCCCCCGTGCCCTTTCTGTGTTCCGTCCCCTAGTCGTCCCCCCATTCCTCTGTCCCCTCTCCTACCTCCCCACTCAGTTGCTTCCTCTGGTACTGACCTCGTCCTGACCTCGACTCCGCTTCTGCTCTTTCCTCCGATCCTCCTTCTGCCCCTACTGTGCTTGACCCGGCCTGCCTGATCATTCCTCGCACGCCCCACAGCTCTGCTCCCCAGCTGTGATGTGAGGCAGTGTACGAGCACACACTGTGTATCTACTTCCTGGTTCTTGTTGCTCCGTGTAGTGTCTTCTGCTGCAGCTCCACCTGGTGGCAGCTTGACAAAAATATTTGATAGAGAATTTTCTGTTGGTTTTATTGCCGGATTTTATTGTGTTGCAGATTTCCCCGTGACCAAAGACTGTGACCAGCAACCCCCTTAAGAACTTCGTGTTTGTATTATGTATATACTGTATATTTATATGTGTAGTAATGATAAGGTTTGCTATCAGCAAAATGCAACAATGTTTAAAATGTGTGTTCAGTAAAGCATTTAAAGTTTGGAACCGTTGTCGACTAATCTGTAGTAACGCTGAAGATAACATCGCATGGTGTGCACAAGACAGCCCGCTGCAACCAGATAATACCTCTACACCCACTCCACTATACACTGTTTCCCTCCTGTCCGTAGCATGCCGGGGCTGCCGCAGGACTGCATCCCTCGCGCGCGTGTAGCGTCCTGGATACATTACAATCCGGCAGTCACTGTCACTTTCAAAGTGCAGGCGGAGTGCATGGCACGGCTGTGGCCCGCACTCCTCCCACACTTTGAAATTGACTGCAGGAGCGCGTGGCACTCCGCCCGCACAGTGTATGTGCTCACGATCGATAATAGCAGCATTTTGAACGCAGTGTGTTCTGCTATGTCCAAAACGCTACGTTGTACAGTAGAAGCACAGGGGATGTGATCTATAGAAATCCCATGCAGACTATGCTTCTTTTTGCTGCAGCAAAAACTAACATGCGGCGAGGCTCTCAGAGCTGCAAGCAAGTCAATTTATGCTGCGCAAACGTGATAATAGACCAAAAGACCACAGCACCGCAAACTCTACACTGGGGAACGCAATTTTTTAGGAGTTAGGCCAGACAACTGTTCTTAATTAATTTTTGGATGCTGAATCCAGAAATGATCTCAGTTTTTCTCTATCACGTCAAGTTTTTGAACTATAGGATTTTTGTCTTCTCAAAAATATGTAAACTACTGTACCTAAAAAGTGTTGTTTTTTTTTTAATAGTACAAATATGAACAAAAAATGAAATATATAAGAAATAGGCATGACAAATATGTTTTTTAGTTGTGACTACTCTTACAAGTTGCCACATAGCTCTATATGAGTCAAATTGTCCTCAGATAACAAGTCTTATTACAGAAATCAATGCAATTGTGCTTCTATGGCAGGTAAGTTGAGGAGGAAAAACTTGACGTGATAGAAAAAAACTGACTACATTTTTGGAATCAGCATGCCAATTTTAGTATAAATCAGCTCAAAAACCTAACTCAACAGAAATTTTTTTTCAAATTGTTCCCCAGTGTTATGAGCACGGGCAGCTGTGGTCTCCTCAAAAGTCCCTCTATTGGGGGCTAGATAGCACAACACCTGGACGTGGGTGCTGCCCTTGTTAGGGCGGAAGCTACGCATGGGGCATGACAGGGAGTGAAGGAAACAATTCCCCTAAGAATTGAACCCTGCTTCCTGGCCCGTTGAGTATTTTCCCAATATCAACAGTACGGGTGAGATCTACTCTTATTAATGCACATTATTTTTGCATTTATTTGCATGTTTTAATATACGCACTTTAGTCACTTTATTTGTACAGGTCAGCATCGACATTTTATGAGAAATAGAATAAAAGTTATGTTTTAGCTCTCAATGCTATGTACTATTGATTTGTGAGAGTCCATGTGTAACCCCCATCACTGGCAGACACAGAAAGAAAAGGGCCCCTGTGCAAGAACAATATATGGGGCCTTTCTAGTTCAATAGCTCCTCATAATGCCTCTTGGTTTGGAGGTAGAAATGGGCCACCTTGCCTCTTAGGCCTTGTGCAACCAACAGGCTGCACCAATTATATGACCGCCCCTGACCCCCATAATCATTGGGGTAAGCTACATTTTTTCCTTCTGGGATGACAGCTATGCAGACCAATTTGATGCAGTGTGCAGCGCATGGTCTGAGCACAGATAAGTGGACCCCCAACCCCTGTAACCTCTGCAATGCTGGCAGCACACATATACGTCCATTCTAAAAAGACACCCTCTGGATATGACGCTGGACACATGCACTCAACTTCTTTGGTTAACCATGGCGAGGCCTGTTCAGAGAGCAATCTGTCTTGTTAAACTGCTTTATGGTCTTGGCCACTGTGCTGCAGCTCAGTTTTAAGCTATTGACCATCTTTTTATAGCCTTTGACATCTTTAAGTAAAGCAACAATTCTTTTTTTTAGATCCTCAGAGAATTCTTTGCCATGAGGAGCCATGTTGATCTTCCAGTGACAAGTAGGAGAGACTGTGTGAGCAATAACACCAAATTTATAACACCTGCTCCCCATTCACACCTGAGACCTTGTAACACTAATGAATCACATGACACCGAGTAGTGCTAATGGCTAATTGGGCACAAGTTGGCCATTTTCACTTAGGGGTGTACTCACTTTGGTTGCCAGCAGTTTAGACATTAACGGCTATGTGTTGAGTAATTTAGAGGACACCAAATTGACACTGTTATACAAGCTGTGCACTAACTACTGTACATTGTATCACAGTGTCACATGTTCAGTGGTACAAAAACATATACAGCTGCACTCTAGAATGCTAACAATGAATAAGGGAACTCTGGCATTGCATTACTGCTACAGTCATATGAAAAAGTTTGGGCACCCCTATTAATGTTAACCTTTTTTCTTTATAACAATTTGGGTTTTTGCAGCAGCTATTTCAGTTTCATATATCTAATAACTGATGGACTGAGTAATATTTCTACATTGAAATGAGGTTTATTGTACTAACAGAAAATGTGCAATCCGCATTTAAACAAAATTTGACCGGTGCAAAAGTATGGGCACCCTTATCAATTTCTTGATTTGAACACTCCTAACTACTTTTTACTGACTTACTAAAGCATTAAATTGGTTTTGTAACCTCATTGAGCTTTGAACTTCATAGGCAGGTGTATCCAATCATGAGAAAAGGTATTTAAGGTGGCCACTTGCAAGTTGTTCTCCTATTTGAATCTCCTATGAAGAGTGTCATCAAGGGCTCCTCAAAACAACTCTCAAATGATCTGAAAACAAAGATTATTCAACATAGTTGTTCAGGGGAAGGATACAAAAAAGTTGTCTCAGAGATTTAAAGTGTCAGTTTCCACTGTGAGGAACATAGTAAGGAAATGGAAGAACACAGGTACAGTTCTTGTTAAGCCCAGAAGTGGCAGGCCAAGAAAAATATCAGAAAGGCAGAGAAGAAGAATGGTGAGAACAGTCAAGAACAATCCACAGACCACCTCCAAAGACCTGCAGCTTCATCTTGCTGCAGATGGTGTCACTGTGCATCGGTCAACAATACAGCACACGTTTTTACAAGGAGAAGCTGTATGGGAGAGTGATGCGAAAGAAGTCGTTTCTGAAAGCACGCCACAAACAGCGTCGCCTGAGGTATGCAAAAGCACATTTGGACAAGCCAGTTACATTTTGGAAGAAGGTCCTGTGGACTGATGAAACAAAGATTGAGTTGTTTGGTCATACAAAAAGGCGTTATGCATGGAGGCAAAAAACACGGCATTCCAAGAAAACCACTTGCTACCCACAGTAAAATTTGGTGGAGGTTCCATCATGCTTTGGGGCTGTGTGGCCAATGCCGGCACCGGAAATCTTGTTAAAGTTGAGGGTCGCATGGATTCAACTCAGTATCAGCAGATTCTTGACAATAATGTGCAAGAATCAGTGATGAAGTTGAAGTTATGCAGGGGATGGATATTTCAGCAAGACAATAATCCAAAACACCGCTCCAAATCTACTCAGGCATTCATGCAGAGGAACAATTACAATGTTCTGGAATGGCCATCCCAGTCCCCAGACCTGAATATCATTGAGAATCTGTGGGATGATTTGAAGCGTGCTGTCCATGCTCGGCGACCATCAAACTTAACTGAACTGGAATTGTTTTGTAAACAGGAATGGTCAAATATACCTTCATCCAGGAACTCATTAAAAGCTACAGGAAGCGACCAGAGGCTGTTAGTTTTGCAAAAGGAGGATCTACAAAATATTAATGTCACTTTTATGTTGAGGTGCCCATACTTTTGCACCGGTCAAATTTTGTTTAAATGCGGATTGCACATTTTCTGTTAGTACAATAAACCTCATTTCAATCCAGAAATATTACTCAGTCCATCGGTTATTAGATATATGAAACTGAAATAGCTGTTGCAAAAACCCAAATTGTTATAAAGAAAAAAGGTTAACATTAATAGGGGTGCCCAAACATTTTCATTTGACTGTATAGGAATATTTGAAAAAAAGAGATACTTAGCTTATGTATTGGCCAATGTATGTGAGCCCGGATATACTGTATATGTTCAATGGTGACCCATGAACAGATATAATAAAATATTTACAAAAATGTGATATACTGTATATAACACACCTCTTGAAACTTTTTTTTAAAAGAGGTATGAATAGATACACTTACACAAACGAGTATTGGTAGCTGTTTAACCTCCAGGAGAGCTGAGATGGGTCATCTTGGGTGACTTGTGGTCTATCTGCTGCGTCCTATTTAAAGTGAGGCCAGAGAGTAACATATCAGTGCATTCTGGACATATATTAAAATGCTTTTGGAAATGTGAAGTGAAGCCAGAACAAGCACAGAATAAAAAAAACAAACAGCGCAGCATCTCACAGCTGGATATGTCAGCACTTGAGTGTGAAACACTCTTCTGACAGGAAGCCTGCTGTGAATATGGACTCCTGCTTGTTGTGTTTTGGCTTGGGAAGTGAAGTCAGGAATTAATTGACCCCGCTCCATTACGTGATTACTTCAAACTCTTCTCACTCATATATTCTTGATCTTCACCCTTAGCGGATTGGAGAAAACGGCATCCGTCCTGATTAATACAAGTTTAAATTGCAGAAAATACCAGATTTTTGTTATAGAAGTGAGCATTATATATTCTTAGACTTATATAACCTAAGCAAAAAATTGACAAACACAGATAAATATAACATTGTCAGACGGTTGTCAAAACCCCTATCCCCCGGTATAATGTACAATGTTTGCAAAGTTCTTCAGAGAGAAGTTATAGGTTTTATTTACAAATCTTACGGTTTCTTCTAGTTGATCAGTGATCAATGGAAAAGGATCATGGTTTTTTTTGGGATCAGGGTTTTTTATTAGGTGTTGTCGTATACAGTAATATGCTTTTATATACAGTGTAAGCTGTTGCGCCCGGTCCCAGCACGGCATAGCCGCATGTTGCCACTGCCACTTCCAGGTCCCGGCGGAGACGCCCTTTCCCTCTCCTGCCTCCCAGCTCCATGTGCTCCATGCCTGTCCCGAGCACTGCCGCAGCCTCCAGGTCACACACAGGCCATCTGGGAGTGGCCATATGGTGCGCGCGGCCATGCCCCCTTTCTTAAAGGGCCAGTGTCTCGTTACCCAGAAGTGTTCCTGGATGTCAGTTCACCCTGGAAGGTATTTAAGATCACCTCCCCTTAGAGGAGACGCTTGAGCAAACGTTGCCTTCTAATTTGTGCGTTGCTAGTTCTCAGGTCCCATTACACTACTGTGTCTAGTTCTGCTAATTGTGTCCTAGGACTAGTCTCGTGTTCCTAACCTGTGTCTCATTCTAGAGCATGCTCTCTACCACTCCCTCCATGCTGCCTTACCTGATCCACCACCTCCGTGCTGCCACGTCTGATCCACCACCTCCGTGCTGCCATGTCTGAGCCACCACCTCCATGCTGCTACGTCTGAGCCACCACCTCTGTGCTTCCATGTCTGGGCCACCAACTCCATGCTGCCATGTCTGAGTCTCCACCTCCATACTGCTACTTCTGAGCCACCACCTCCGTGCTGCCACGTCTGAGCCACCACCTCCATGCTGCCATGTCTGAGCCACCACCTCCATGAGGCTACTTCTGAGCCATGACCTCCGTTCTGCCATATCTGAGCCATTACCTTCGTGCTGGTACATCTGAGCCAGCACCTCCGTGATGCCACATCTGAGCCTCCACCTCTGTGCTGCCAAGTCTGAGTTACCATCTCCATGCTGCCACATCCAAGCACACCAGCACCAGGCATTAAGAGACTTTACCAGTCTGTAAGAGCCAATCTTCACTGGTTTCTAGCAGTTGGGCATTTAGGCCCCCTGTTGCTGTGCCAGACAATCATTGTATAGGGGTTTGCTACTTGTTGCTCCTTCAGGAGAGTCCGGTGTACGGCCCAGTGGATCCAATCCCGGATGCTCACCGCACATCAGTGACCGTAACATACGGTATCTGCAGTAGATCTGTAAAAAGCTCTGTGTCCTCACTGTGGATAAGGGAGCTCTCTCGCCATCTCCGATTGTGAATTTCTTGCCTGTTTAATCCATTATAAATTTTAAATATACATAATTCCACCTCTCTGTAAAATGAAAAGGTTAAAGGGAATGTTCACAAACATTTTTTTCTACCATTCTGTGCTGATTTATTTCTTAATATATCTTCAGATATGAGCAGTCTCTTTTTGCAGAAACATAGCTCTTAATCCCCTGCATAGGATTATCCTAATCTGAAACATTCATGGAATATCTACTAGATATCCTATAAACATCTGACAGCTGCAGGTCCCCCATCTTAAAGGGGCTCTCCGGCCTTCATCTTCAAGCCTCTTGTGAATTCTCAAATCACACACACACTGTGCACTGTGAGAATTCTCAAGTGTTGGCGCTGGGCGCACGGTCACGTACCGACTAGACATGTGTGGCCTTGCTCAATGCAAGTGTATTGAGGGATGCTGGATACAGTCTAGTTGGAATGTAGCCGAAAGTATGCAAATTGCATACTTGTGGTCACATAACCTCCTTCTCCTGGTTCTGTGAGTGACACATAAAGTGACTGCAGACTTGCAGCCTAAGGCTGGACAACCCCTTTAAGAAAAAGGATCCCCTGAAATCTGTCAGTGGAGCTGTGTCTCCATTCACTTCTCTGAAGTTCCAAAAAAAAAAATAACTTACCTGGACATTTTCAAAGCTTTTAAGCATTAAAACCTTATAAAAGGTTAGGCTAGGTTCACATTTCCGTTGTTTTGCATCAGTCACATGCATTGCTTGACGCTTGTGACTGATGCGTTGTACAACGGATGACAAGAATAGAATTCATTGTCGGACTCTGTTGTAAAAGAGAGAGCGATCAGCTGATCGTTCACAATAGCCGGGCGGCTTTTGAGAGCGAACAGACGATCTCCCGGCAGCCGGCTAATGAGAGCGATCATGGCGCTGAGGACATCAGTGCCGGGGACTGCATGGCTGGGGACAGGTGAGTGTGTGTGTGTGTGTGTGTGTGCACATGCCGAGTGCGGGATGGGGCGGAGCCGAGCGGGGAAGTGTCGGGCTCCCTGCACACGTAGCCAGGGTAAATATCGGGTAACTAAGCAAAGCACTTTGCTTGGTTACCCGATATTTACCTTGGTTACCAGCGTACACCGCTTAGCGCTGACTCCTTGCACACGTAGCCAGGGTAAATATGGGATAACTAAGCAAAGCACATTGCTTAGTAACCCGATGTGTACCCTGGTTACGTGAGCAGGGAGCCAGAGAGAGCATGCGCAGCGAAATCCTATGGATTGCGCTGCTCAAAAAACGTTACAAGCTGCGTTCCTGCCGCCCGGCGGTCAGTCGTTCCACGACTGATCAGATGGGCAGAGGATGCAACGCAGCCTCATCAGTCACAATCCGCCGCTCATACAAGTCTATGGGAACAACGGAATCCGCCAAACGGATTTCGTTGTTTACCAGAGCCGCGGATTGTGACTGATACAAATTGACGGAAATGTGAACCTAGCCTTAAATGGAATCTGTCAGGTGATTTTGCAGTGCAATACAAATATTATCTTTAAATAGGGTTTAAGGAGACCTTTCAGGATTAGTAAGTTTTATTGCTTTACATTGTCCTGTTATCTTGGTGTAAGTTCTGTAGAATTCAGTGTCTTGTGCACACTAGTCAAGTGTGTGTAAATACAATTTGCATATGAACCGCTCCCCCACCCACCTGCTAGTGCATTCACTATCACTTTTGAGAGGTGCTGTTACGTCACCGCCGGAGTCTGCTCCAGCGACTTCTGCTCCGATCACCAGACGACGCCGTATTCCTGCCGTGGATGGTGTTGGTGATGGGAGAGGAGTCGATGCCAGCGGCATCGGTGGGCGCAGGCTCCGATCATCCACTGGGCTGGGTTATCTTGGGATCTGCAGTACCGCTGGCTGACTGTGGGTGGCGTGTGTCTCCCAGCTGAAGTTGCCAGCGTTCAGCTACAGCCAATGGGAAGATACCACACCCTTCTTATTCCCCATCCTGTCACATGACCACTGCCAGAGATAGTTCTGATTTCCTGGCTTCTGGTTCGTCCTATTCTGTTTTGTGCTTCCTGTGTGCTGACTTCTGCGTGTTTTCTGACTACCCTTCTGCCTGCTGTTTTTGTACCTCACTGCCCGATCCGGATTTGACCTCTGCTCCGTTTTCTGATTACGTCATTGCCTGCCGATTCTGTCCCTGTTCCGCAATTTCTGGTTTGACCCTGCCTGACGACTACTCTCATCGGACTACAGCCTTCCATAGGTAGTGATCTCCAGGGCCCTGTGTAATTCCAAATCCCTGTATAGGGGTTAAAGGGTTTCAGGGTTCTGGGGGTCCTGCTTGGTGAGTGGCTTCCCTCTATTCTGTCCATTACATCCCCCTGAGTCTGTTGATCCAGGCAGGCGTTACAGGTGGGAGGGAGTATGGGTGGTGGCAGAAGTGCAAATTCAGTTCAGATTTACTATCACTGATGCCAGCTTTGAGAGGTGGGAGGGGGAGCAGGGCATATACAGATTATATTTATATACACTTGGCTAGTTGCTACATCACATTGAATTCTGTAGAGCTTACAACAAGATAACAGGATATGGTAGAGCAATAAAACTTACTGATCCTGAAAGGTCTCCTTAAGCCCTATTTAAAGATAAAATTAGTATTGTACTAGAAAATCTCTTTAAAGTCTTTTAAAAGTGCCTATCAGTTTCTATCACTCTGTTCACTGGGTCCTTAAGATGGGGCTCGGTGGGCATCTATCAAACATTACTGCTGTTACCTGTTTATATCCATGATAGGAACTCCCCTTTAAATCATAACATCATAAAATTCTAGCTGCCTATAATTTCCATAAGAGGGAACTTTTGTGTACTGACTTATTATTAAATAAGTCTGGGTATTTTTTTTCCCTGAACCCACCTAATTATTTAGGTGATATAGACCAAGTGGATTAAAATATTTACCAATCATATCCCCAATTTCCAGCGTTAGTCCAAAGATGAAGTCACTTTGTCAATGTAAGTCTATGGACCCTCATTTTGATTCTCATAGACTTACATTGTAAAAGAAGCAGTGTGATCCGGCAGAATAGTAGCGCACTCACATGGGCCAAGAGACCACCAGATCAACCACTGAAGATGGTGATTGGGAAGAAGGATTTTAATACACTTGCACTACGTCGCATACATAATTAGGAAAGTTTAGGGAAAAATATGTATTGAGACTTATTTAAGTATAATAGTGTGTAGTAAATATTTAAAGTAGCATAGTTCATGTGTATGGGTTTTTTAGCTTTGTTCCATTAAAAATAAATAAAAAATAAATAAAAAAAATAATTAAAAAAAATCACAATAATAAAAAACTAAAATAATAGAAAAAAGATTACAATAAAAATAAAAAAAAAAACTTTAAAAAAACACAATCAGATATAAAATAAAACAAGAAAGCAGAGAGAATAAAATAATTGCAATTTAATTAATTTCCAAATCATTGCCCAAGTGTCAGATGTGTTAAAATAATATATTATTGCAAATCTTCCAAAAAGTACACGGAAAGTTAAAAAAAAAAAGTGCTAAATCAGGGTTATCTCTGAGGAAACTACTCTATTTCCTCAACTGAAAAAAAAAAAGCGGCTCAGACAGTTCCCACCTAAAGGCCGTGTACCTGTCCGTCAATAATAATTAATGGAAATAGGAAAAGTTATTCTTGTATGTAGATGGTCAGAAAAAAGGTTGAGTTATAATTAGCCGACTGATGTTCAGGAACAATGTCATTACCTTCCCTTGTAACAGAAACTCACCGCGAGAAACCGGAAAATAACAACAGGTTCAGGAGTGAGAGAGCAGGTCGCACTCTGCCCAGGAACCAGCACCCGGCACTTGACCCAGTGACATGGGAATTAACCCCTTCAGTGCTCAGTCTAAAATTCTAAATCAAGCTACATACTACAAGTGCATCTCAATAAATTAGAATATCATCAAAAAGTTAATATATTTCTATAATTCAACACAAAAAGTGAAACGCATGTATTATATAGAGTCATTACACACAGAGGGATCTATTCCTATATACTATATAGAGTCATTACACACAGGGGGATCTATTTCAAATGTTTATCTGTTAATGTTAATGATTATGACTTACAGCCAATGAAAACCCAAAAGTCATTTTCTCAGAAAATTAGAATAATTATCACAAAACACCTGCAAAGGCTTCCTATGCATTTAAAATGGTCCCTCAGTCTGGTTCAGTAGGCTACACAATCATGAAGAAGACTGCTGACTTGACAGATGTCTAGAAGGCAGTCATTAACACTCTCCACTTGGAGGGTAAGCCACAAAAGGTAATTGCTAAAGAAGCTGGCTTTTCACAGAGTGCTGTATCCAAGCATATTAATGGAAAGTTGAGTGGAAAGAAAAAGTGTGGTAGAAAAAGGTGCACAAGCAACCGGGATAACTGCAGCCTAAATAGAATTGTTAAGAAAAGGCCATTAAAAATTTTTGGGGAGATGCACAAGGAGGACTGATGCTGGAGTCAGTGCTTCAAGAGCCACCACACACAGACATATCCAGGACATGGGCTACAACTGTTGTATTCCTTGTGTCAGGCCACTCATGACCAATAGACAATGACAGAAGTGTCTTACCTGGGCCACGGAGAAAAAGAACCAGTCTGTTGCTCAGTGTCCAAGTCGTTGTTTTCAGATGAAAGTAAACTTTGCATTTCATTTGGAAATCGCGGTCCCAGAGTCTGGAGGAAGAGTGGAGAGGCCACAATCCAAGATGCTTGAGGTCTAGTGTGAAGTTTCCATAATCAGTGATGGTTTGGGGTGCCATGTCATCTGCTGGTGTAGCTCCACTGTGTTTTATCAAGACCAAAGTCAGTGCAGATGACGGGCCCACGGGGTCGGAGGTCACCCGTCAACGGGCCGCGGTTCCTCTCCTGGGTCGCCGCGGTGGCCTTGCTCGGTTCCGTGATCCCGGCGGTGTCAATAAAGCTTTGAGATGGGGATGAAGGGGGTAGTTGTTTGTGACGCCACCTGTGGTGCGCAGCCAGTATGAGCCACCGCTGCGGGTGCTTCTCCCTTTCTAGATGGTGACGCAGCTCAGGTGGTTTAGCTCTCCACAGGTATAGCTAAGCCCCAAGGAGGATGATGGTTGTGATAGTCGCTCAGACGCTGTTAGCGCTGGGGACGCGATGGTGAGGGTGCCGGCAGTAATGGGACGACACAAGCGGTGCTGTTCAAGGTCTCTTTACTCACTGGTCACACACTGCCATTTGACATGCCGATCCCCGCTGCGATATGCTCCAGCCGATCCCAGATACTTTGGAGGTCGTGATCGGTGGTCTCTTCAGTTAGTTTCCTTTCAACAGTCTCCCTCCACCCCAGCTCCTGGGCCAATGAAGGGTCACGGGTGCCTGCTGCACTCCCCGAGAAACCTTGGGATTCCCCTTCTTTTAATAAGAACCCGGGCCGAGCCTCCAGCTCCAGACCACGGGCCCCGAACTGTTCGTTGTCTCCTGCTCCTCCCAAGTGCAACCTCACATGGACCCTGTCTGGTGCAGACTCCCAATTGTGTGCAGGCTCCTAACTTCCCCTGTGGGTGCCCCGCCCCCCGAGTTCCTGACTAGTGGACATGAGGTCCCATACTTCATGAAGGCAACCCCAGCACCTACCCTAGCCCAGTCCCAGTGACAGAAAACCTCGTGCTATGTGTGGGTTGTGGTTGTGATTGTTACCGATGACAACCTCCTCCGCATCCGAGATGAATACTGCATCTTAAGTGAGGTGCAGCACCCTTTGGCACCTGAAGCTGTCTACCAGGAAATTTTACAGCACTTCATGCTTCCCTCTGCCGACAAGCTTTTTGGAGATGGAAATTTCATTTTCCAGCAGGACTTGGCACCTGTCCACACTGCCAAAAGTATCAATACCTGGTTTACTAACCACAGTATTGCTGTGCTTGATTAGCCAGCAAACTCACCTGACCAGAACCCCATGGAGAATCTATGGGGTATTTTCAAGAGGAAGATGAGAGACACCAGACCCAACAATGCAGACAAGCTGAAGGCTGTTATCAAAGCAACCTGGGCTTCCATAACACCTCAGCAGTGCCACAGGCTGATCGCCTCCATGCCACGCCGCATTGATGCAGTAATTCATGGAAAAGGAGACCAAAAAAGTATTGCGGCATTTACTGTACAGACTTTTCAGTAGCCGCCAACATTTCTGAATTTAAAATTATTTTTTCAGTTGGTCTTATATAGTATTCTAATTTTATAAGATAAATACTTTTGGGTTTTCATTGGCTGTAAGCCATAATCCTCAACATTAACAGAAATAAACACGTGAAATAGACCACTTTCTTTGTAATGACGCTATATAATATACTAGCTGTACTACCCGGCTTCGCCCGGGTTAATAACTGTTGTTAACAAAATAGAATGTATTAACAAAAATGTATTCTGCACACAATATCCGCTGCCTGGGATAGTAACTTTCTCTCTGTTTCTCTCCCATTCTCTCCCATTCCCATGTCTGTCTCCCCCTCTGTATATATCTTTCTGTCTCTCTCTCTATCTCTTTGTCTGTCTCTTCTGTCTCTTTCCCTCCTGTCTGTCTCTGACTGTCTCTGTCTCTTTCTCCGTCTGTCTCAATCTCTTTCCCTGTCTGTCTATCTATCTCTTTCCCTGTCTGTCTATCTATCTCTTTCCCTATCTGTCTATCTATCTATCTCTGTCACTTTCCCTGTCTGTCTCTTTGCCTGTCTGTCTCTTTCCCTGTGTCTGTCTCTTTGTCTGTCTCTTTACCTGTCTTTGTCTGTCTCTTACCCTGTCTGTCTCTTTCCCTGTCTGTCTTTTTCCCTATGTCTGTCTCTGTGTCTTTGTCTGTCTCTTTATCTGTGTATGTCTGTCTCTTAACCTGTCTCTCTCTTTCCCTCTCTTTCCCTGTCTGTTTCTTTCCCTGTCAGTCTCTCTCTTTGTCTGTGTCTGTCTCTTTGTGTCTGTCTCTTACCCTGTCTATGTCTGTTTCTTACCCTGTCTGTGTCTGCTTCTTTCCCTGTCTGTGTCTGCCTCTTTCCCTGGCTGCATTGTGACACGCCAACATTCCATATAAGGGCGTGGCTGCGCATTCTTCTGAAGTTCTGGCTGCACTGTGGCTCCCAGCTCCATTTGCTTTAATGGAGGCAGGTTTTTTGGTGAATAACTGTAAAGCGCGGGGTTAAAATTTCCCCTCAAAACATAGCCTATGACGCTCTCGGGGTCCAGAAGTGTGACTGTGCAAAATTTTGTGGCTGTAGCTGCGGCGGTGCAGATGCCAATACCGGACATACATAAAGTGCCTACAAGTAGTATTCAACCCCCTGCAGATTTAGCAGGTTTACACATTCGGAATTAACTTGGCATTGTGACATTTGGACTGTAGATCAGCCTGGAAGTGTGAAATGCACTGCAGCAAAAAAGAATGTTATTTCTTTTTTTATTTTTTTTTTTTTAAATTGTGAAAAGTTTATTCAGAGGGTCATTTATTATTCAACCCCTCAAACCACAAGAATTCTGTTTGGTTCCCCTAAAGTATTAAGAAGTATTTCAGGCACAAAGAACAATGAGCTTCACATGTTTGGATTAATTATCTCTTTTTCCAGCCTTTTCTGACTAATTAAGACCCTCCCCAAACTTGTGAACAGCACTCATACTTGGTCAACATGGGAAAGACAAAGGAGCCTTCCAAGGCCATCAGAGACAAGATCGTGAAGGGTCACAAGGCTGGCAAGGGATACAAAACCCTTTCCAAGGAGTTGGGCCTACCTGTCTCCACTGTTGGGAGCATCATCCGGAAGTGGAAGGCTTATGGAACTACTGTTAGCCTTCTACGGCCTGGACAGCCTTTGAAAGTTTCCACCCGTGCCGAGGCCAGGCTTGTCCGAAGAGTCAAGGCTAACCCAAGGACAACAAGGAAGGAGCTCCGGGAAGAACTCATGGCAGTGGGGACATTGGTTTCAGTCAATACCATAAGTAACGTACTCCACCGCAATGGTCTCCGTTCCAGACGAGCCCGTAAGGTACCTTTACTTTCAAAGCGTCATGTCAAGGCTCGTCTACAGTTTGCTCACGATCACTTGGAGGACTCTGAGACAGACTGGTTCAAGGTTCTCTGGTCTGATGAGACCAAGATCGAGATCTTTGGTGCCAACCACACACGTGACGTTTGGAGACTGGATGGCACTGCATACGACCCCAAGAATACCATCCCTACAGTCAAGCATGGTGGTGGCAGCATCATGCTGTGGGGCTGTTTCTCAGCCAAGAGGCCTGGCCATCTGGTCCGCATCCATGGGAAGATGGATAGCACGGTCTACCTGGAGATTTTGGCCAAGAACCTCCGCTCCTCCATCAAGGATCTTAAGATGGGTCGTCATTTCATCTTCCAACAAGACAAAGACCCAAAGCACACAGCCAAGAAAACCAAGGCCTGGTTCAAGAGGGAAAAAATCAAGGTGTTGCAGTGGCCTAGTCAGTCTCCTGACCTTAACCCAATTGAAAACTTGTGGAAGGAGCTCAAGATTAAAGTCCACATGAGACACCCAAAGAACCTAGATAACTTGGAGAAGATCTGCATGGAGGAGTGGGCCAAGATAACTCCAGAGACCTGTGCCGGCCTGATCAGGTCTTATAAAAGACGATTATTAGCTGTAATTGCAAACAAGGGTTATTCCACAAAATATTAAACCTAGGGGTTGAATAATAATTGACCCACACTTTTATGTTGAAAATTTATTAAAATTTAACTGAGCAACATAACTTGTTGGTTTGTAAGATTTATGCATCTGTTAATAAATCCTGCTCTTGTTTGAAGTTTGCAGGCTCTAACTTATTTGCATCTTATCAAACCTGCTAAATCTGCAGGGGGTTGAATACTACTTGTAGGCACTGTACATACACACACACATACACACATTCAGCTTTACTGTATATATTAGATAGGAATAGATCCCTCTGTGTGTAATGACTCTATATAATATATAGGAATAGATCCCACTGTGTGTGTAATGACTCTATATAATTTATAGGAATAGATCACTCTGTGTGTGTAATGACTCTATATAATATATAGGAATAGATCCCTCTGTGTGTAATGACTCTATATAATATACAGGAATAGATCCCTCTGTGTGTAATGACTCTATATAATATACAGGAATAGATCCCTCTGTGTGTAATGACTCTATATAATATACAGGAATAGATCCCTCTGTGTGTAATGACTCTATATAATATATAGGAATAGATCCCTCTGTGTGTAGTTGTCGCGGGCGGGGAGGAGGGTGTCAGCACACCGCGCTCACCCCTTCTGCTCGGGTCCGGCAGCTGCTCCTGGTGGCTCGAGCTGTGGGCCGGATCCTGGGGTGCCTCGAGCGACACTCCTCGCCCGTGAGTGAAAGGGGGTGTTTGTTGGGTGTGGGGATTGTTATAGTTCGTGACGCCACCCACGGTTGTGGTGATTGCACCACCGCTGCTCAGTATGGGGGTCCCGGGGATGGTGATGAGGAGCAGCCAGGTGTTGTGTTGCCCCTCCGTGGGTAGGGGTTGGTGATCCCGGGGCCCAGTGAAGAGATGTAAAGTGTAGGGCCCGGTGGGCGCAGGGACGCGGGGGCAGCGCTGTGCCTTGCGGCACTGTGGTACTCACTCAGCCTGAGACACGGACACAGTTTGTACGGTAAAGCAACGGCTGGTAGGACGGTCCCACAGACGGCTGCACCTGCACTCCCGGTAGGTGACGGTGACGTCTCTCTTCCTTGCACCTGTGTTGTCTGATGGTAGCGGTGGATTCCCTCCGGTTACCCGCTCCCCGACTGCAATCTGGGCCGGAGGAGCTCTACACTTTGCCCGCAGGCGCTGGCCCTGGGGAAACTGGTGCCCTGGCGGTGGCGGTGCCTCCCCGGTAATGGTCGGGCTGTTGCCGTCAATCGGGACTTGGTTGCTGGGGGATCTACGTCCCCTTCACTGACGGATTTGGCAAATCTGGCGACTCCTAGCCTTGCCGGGGTCCGAGAGGCCCCTGCCCTGGTGCTGACTGTCCTTCGGAACACTGCTCCAGACCACCGGGCACACAGCCAACGGGGTCCTTCCAGGAACTTCCAAACGGTCCCCCTCCAAACAGTCACCGCCGTCGCTGACCTTGCTGTTCTGGCCCTACACAAAGCTGGGCTCTCAGGCTTTCTTTCCTTCTGTCACTTTACTTGCTTTTCTCCTTTACACTTCTCTACTTTCACCACTTTCACTTAGCTGTTTACTTCTCACTTCAGCTCCTCACACTTGCCCTGCCTGGGCTAATCTGCCTGGTTACTTCCTGCCTCCAGAGCTGTGAGCTCCTTGGTGGGCGGAGCCAACCGCCTGGCCCACCCCCTGGTGTGCATCATCAGACTCCTGGAGGAAGGCAACAAGGATTTCTGGTTAGCAGATGTGCCTACCTGGAGTGTGGGGTGTGGTGGTGTTGTGACCTGTGTCCCCTGGCTTGCCCAGGGCGACACATAATGACTCTATATAATATACAGGAATAGATCCCTCTGTGTGTAATGACTCTATATAATATTTGTGTTTCCCTTTTTGTATTGAATTACTGAAATAAATTAATTTTGATGATATTCTAATTTATTGAGATGCACTTGTATAAGCATAGCCCATACATATGTAATGCAGAATGAAAGTAGGTATGCGCACACTACGTTTTACAGTGGCTGGCATACCCACATTTCTGAAACAGAAGATGCCAGTGATGTTTTTTCTGAGCGTTTTCTTTGTTGTCTTTTTAGCCGTTTTTGTTGCGGTGACGTCTTTTTTTTTTTCTTTTCATTTAAGAAATATGAATCAGTGGTTGTTTAAAGCAGAATCAGCCAGAAGGATGGTCAGGTGATTCCTTCTAGCTGCTTCACAGATTTGAAAGCACGAAAGGGTTAAAAGAAGTTAAAAAAATATGGATGTTTCAGCACTTATTTATGTATTTTAGGTGCATTTCTTGTGGAATTACACAAAAAAACCCTAAACAATGGTTTAACTTGCGGATTAAGACCAGGTTTACATGTAGCTATTTGATACAAATTTTTCGTCCCAAAAATCTGCAGCATTTTACAGTAATAAAGTAGGTGATTTTTAAAGGAATCTCAACCACATGCTGCATTTTTTGGTGCATTACCGCAACAAGAATAAAAGAAATAAATAAGTCCAGAATGCAGATAATACAGCTGAAACCAGAAGTTTCCCTCCGCTCTCTATAGACTCATCTGCAGATTTTCCCCTCCGCTCTCTATAAAGACTCATCTGCAGGTTTTTCCCTCCGCTCTCTATAAAGACACTGTTGCAGGTTTTTCCCTCCGCTCCCTATAAAGACACATCTGCAGATTTTTCTCACTATCTGACATGAAATTAGAATAATCCTTTCCCGTTTTAGGTCAATGAGGAACCAAAATTATTTATATTTGCCAAATGCCAGAATAATGAGAGAAAGAATTACTTTCTGCAAAGTCAAAAGTTTACATCCATGTCATTAGTATTTGGTACCGTTGCCCTTAAACTTTATGACTTGGGTGAAACATCTTGGATCTCCTTCCACAAGCTTCTCACAATAGTTGGTAGGAATTTGGGCCCATTCCTCCTGACAGAAATGGTGTAACTGAGCCATGTTTGGAGGTCGCCTTGCTCACACCGGCCTTTTCAGCTTTGCCCATAAATTTTCAATAGGATTGAGATCAGGGCTTTGTGATGGCCACTCCAAAACATTGACTTTTCCATTCTTAAGCCACTTTGTAACCTGTTTGGCAGTATGCTTCTGGTTATTGTCCACTTTGAAGACCCATTTCTGCCTAAGCTTTAAGTTACTGGCTGATGTCTTCAGATGTTGCTTCAGTATTGCCACATAATCTTCTTTCCTCATGATGCTGTCTATTTTGTGAAGTGCGCCAGTCCCTCCTGCAGAAAAAGAACTGCACAACATGATGCTGACACCACCATCTGCCACAGTTGGGATGGTGTTCTTAGGCTCAAAGCTTCTGCCTTTTTTTGCCTCCAAACATAATGATGGTTATTATCCCCAACAGTTCAATTTAGTTTTGTCAGACCACAGGACATGTCTCCAAAAATGAAGGTCTTTGGTCCTTGGTCCTGTGTGCATGTGCAAACATTATCCTGGCTTTTTATGTTTCTTTTGGAGTAATGGCTTCTTCCTGGCAGAGCACCCTTTCAGCCCATGTTGATAAAGTACTTGTTTCACTGTGGATAATGACACAATTTTACCAGCTTCCGCCAGCATCTTCACAAGGTCTTTTTCCTTTGTTCATGGATTGTTATGCACATGTCTGACCAAAGTATGTACACAGAATCCATTTCCTTCCTGAGCGGTGTGATGGCTGTACATTCCCATCTTGTTTGTACTTTCATATAATTGTTTGTAGAGATCAATGAAGCACCTTCAGGTATCTGGAGATTACACTCAAGAATGAACCAGACTTGTGCAAGTCCACAATTCTCTTCCTGAGATCTTGGCTTATTTCTTTTGACTTTCTCATGATGCTAGACAAAGAAGTAGTGTGTTTCAGGTGTGCTTTAAAATACATCCACAGGTGTGTCTCTAATTAACTCAGCTGTTGCCAATAAACCTATCAGAAGCTTCCAAAGACATCATCATAGGGGCTGTCCAATATTGTTTAAAGGCATAGAACTTTTAGTGTATGTTGTAATGCTGTTTCCCTGCACTCCTTGCCTTCCTGCAGGGACACGCTCTGATGCACTACTGCAGCTGGGTCCCTCCACGCTGCCTGGCATCCCTGCCTCTCCTCTCTGTGGGTTCTACTTCCCTGCCTCTTGGAGACTGTGCGTGCATCACAGCATTTCCAGGAGTGCTCCTAAAGAGTGAAGGCCAGCGCGCCACTGTCAGAAAGTGCCTATTGTTGAGAGGCACTGGGTATTTTAAGGCATACTCCCACTAGGGAAGTTGCCTGATCAATGCCTTATGCTTCATTTTCTGGAACAATTTCAATGATGCCAACGCTTTTGGCCATTACTGTATGTTGCACATCTTGACCTTGGGTCCCAATATTGCTCAGGGTCCCATGGGCTGTTTCTGACTGCCCAACCAGTCAGCTTGCACCTGATTCAAGGCACTGATCGGCTGCTGTAGATCACAGACGGTGTTCAATTGACAGAAGTATAAATTCTAGGAATATTTGTAAAGTATTATATAAAAGATGCCACGATTTGTGCTTTATTCACCAAATTACGTTTGTGAAAGGTTAGCAAATTATATATGTGAAAACCTAGGTATTGCAGATGTGTACAGTTGTATGGCTACAACCTCTTCCGTTATAAAGAATTTATCCTCCATGATATAACTTTTTGTTAATTTTTAACACTTTTTTGACACAATTAAAGCACCCTTTGCCTTGGTAAACTTGGTAACCAAGAGTTGCCAAGCCAGTATGATTCAATACTTCCTTTATGTGGTTGGTCTAGTGGGGTAAGAAATAGCTTACAGTCAATGGATACGTAGCACTCCAGAAATGGAAGCCGATACAGATGTGCCCCTCAGACCAGACAAATAATCCAGCAAATTGGTGAGTAATCTTAACAAAGATGGAAATTCCCACCATGTGACACTTGACCCCATTGCACATCCTTTGTAGAAGTATTGTCCAAAACTATAAATATGAGCGCTATTAAACTTCCTAGTGAGTAGAAATCATTCAGTCTGCTTTTTGGGGAAGAGGAAACATGACAATATCAAGTAACTGCGAGCATGGATTTTAAACCTAAAAAAAGCCGAGCCTTTCCCCAAGAGAGTCATTACACTCCAGTGAGGGTTTATGGTCCATATTTATTTCGTCAGACACCTCATTGTGAGGCCCACAGGAAAAGAGATTTGATGTAGAGGTCCATTTCTCTACCCATGTTCCCTCCCCAGAGGAAGGCAGCTGACAAGGTGATATATGGACACTCACTTATTGTGCATTCCAGATTGGGTGATTGCAAAGGACTCGTGTCTGGGTTTGTTTTATCTGGAATTCCTAGGGAGGGTCAGCCAGCGTGGAGTCACCTTGCCATGAACCTCATGTTAAAAATACACACCTTATGCCAAATTCTAGCGAGTTCTGGTTGGAGGGTTGAGCCTGATGTGATGTGCATGCTCTTTCCCCTCAATTCTTTTGCACCCACTTTAAAGCTTTAGGAGAATCCCCATGAATCATCATGTCTGCTTCTGCCTTATGATTTATACCTTCTGTCTGCATTCAGCAGTGTCAGGACTCTCCTAAATCAGACACATATTGTGACACGGCTTTCCTTCAGCGCAAATTCTGCATGGGTTTTTCTTTTTTTTTTCAATTGAATATGTAGAATAAACAGGTGTTTATCGAAAAAAAATATCATAAACGAGCTGTAAAAAGAAAGTCTAAGACATCATAAGATATCTCAACCAGGCCTCACTTCTCATAAATCTGTATCTCAGGAGCTTCAGGATGACCAAACTACCTATAGCTTTACAAAATGTTCCCAACCCACCTGGCCTGTTATATCATCAGTGACCACATGTTAATAAGAAGAGCACATCTGAACAAAAATTCACATAAATCAGAGTTGTTGCAGAAGTTTCTGAAAATGTCCCATTTATCTTTTTGTTTTAGTTCACCTAGTAAGGTAGCTCCTCCAAGTCCAAGGTCTGGGTGGCCACACGAGTGATGATGCAACAGACAGGTGAGGAAAGCGGGAAATGAGTAGCCGAAGCACTGGAAGCTGCAGGCAGACAAGTGACCAAGAAACAGGCAGTAGAAGCACTGGAGGTCACAGGCAGACAGGAGACAGAGAAGCTGGTGTACCGCCCCCGTGCCAGCGGCCGAGCCGCTCGGATCTGAAGCCACGGTGACTCGAGGGGTCTCCGGATCTAGGGGGTCCGCGCGGACACTCGAATTAAAAGAAGGGGGGGATTAGGGTACAAGGGGATTAGGAAGTTCGTGACACCACCCACGGTGCGTGGTAATGTGAAGGACGACCACTGCTGTTGGGGAGCAGGGTGACGATGGTCTAGCAGCAGGATGTTTAACCCCATGGGTAGGGGGTTTGTCTCCTAGGGCCCGTTGGATTGTTGGCGCTTGGGGTGCCGTTAGAAGTAGGAAAAGGGTTTTTCAGTGTACTCAGTCCAGGAATAACAAAACCGACAGCTTGTAAACCAGAGTTCTGAGCACCACTGCAGCTTGTAGGGAGCACGCTTGGGTCCGTGCCCTTGGTGTTGCTGTTAGCCTGTGGCCTTTCCCTGGCACCTTTGTCTCCATTTGGACCCTCAAGTGTGAAACTCTTCGGGTCCCGCTCACCCGTATGGCCAATGGAGTGAGCTCGCTCTCATGGTTCACGAGTAGGATTTCTTTGGACTGTATTGGGAAAGTCCCATCCCATCTGTCGCGGGTGGAGGAGAGGACGCTGCACTCTCCCACTCCTCGGGTCCGGCTGCCGCTGCTGCTGCGGCCTGCTGCTGCTCGGTGGCTCGAGCGATGGGCCGGATCCCGGGGACTCGAGCGGCGCTCCTCGCCCATGAGTGAAAGGGGTTTGGTTTTTGGGATAGTTTATTGTCCGTGACGCCACCCACGGTTGTGGTGATTGTGTGGACACCACTGCTGCTCTGTATGGGGATCCCGGGAGCGGTGACAGGGAGCAGCAAAGTTGTTAGTTTTCCCCTCCGTGGGTAGGGGGTGGTTGTCCCGGGGCCCAGTGATGAGGTGGGGGATGCTGGATGGCAGGGCCGGTGCAGGGCTTGGTGGGGTGCAGGGACGCGGGGGCAGCGCTGTGCCTCACGGCACTGTGGTACTCACTCAGCCTGAGATGGTGACACAGTTCTCGGTAAAACACACGGCTGGAAAGACGGTTCCCACGGACGGCTGCTGTTGCTTTTCCCCAGTAGTTGACGGTGACGGTCTCTGTCCCTGCACCTAATGAAATGTTGGTAGCGATGGGTTCCCACCGGTAACCCACTCCCCGGCTTGGATATGTGCCGGAGGAGCCCCTCTTTGCCCACTAGTGCTGGCCCTGAGAAACTGGTGCCTTGGCGGTGGCGGTGTCTCTCTCTAATGGTTGGACTGTTGCCTTCAATCGGGACTTGGTTGTTGGGAGACCCAGAGGTCCCCTTCACTGACGGATTTGGCAAATTTACGGCGACTCCTAGCCTTGCCGGGATCCGAAAGGCCCCTGCCAATGGTGATGGCTTCTCTTCGTATACCGCTCCGGTACCGCCGGGCCACCACCCGTCCACGGTCCTTTCGACAACCTCCAAGCAGCCTCTCCTGCAGACAATCACCGCCGTCTGCTGACCTTGCTGTCTCAGTCCGGGGCACACACCCGGACCAACTTCAGGCTTTCTCAACTGTCACTTTTACTGTCACTCCTCTCACTTGCTCCTCTACCACTTCCTTCAACTTCACTCCTCAAACTCGATCCGCCTGGTTTTCCCGCCTCCAGGGCTGTGAACTCCTCGGTGGGCGGAGCCAACAGCCTGGCCCACCCCCTGGTGTGAACATCAGCCCCTGGAGGAAGGCAACAAGGATTTTTGTGTAGCTTTGGTGTACCTATCCGGGGTGTAGGGTGTGGTGGTGTCTTGACCTGTGACCCCTGGCTTGCCCAGGGCGTCACATTCCCCCTTAGCAAAATGCAGACCGTCCGCGGGCTGCCCGTCCAACACCGGTTTTATTTTTCTGAAAAGATATAAAAATATGACATACAAGTAAAATAACTTCATCCCACATCGGGAGGTGCTTTGCTTAAACGTTACAAACGGTTGCGGCTGCCGCTCTCTCCCACCCAAGTAACCTGGCCCTGATGCTGCCCCTAAAACCCAGGCAGCACCCCTTGACCCCAGTCCTGCACCAAGTTACCCGAGCGGGATCTGTCCTTCCCCTCCAGAGGGTAGCCACCGGTTCCTGTGGTGGCTGGGCCCCAGCCTGCTCCACTGCGGGCCCTCTCTCCAACCTGCCTCTCCGGAGGCGGTAACGGTAGCTGCAACAACAACATTTTTATTTACAATCCACTAATGTTTGTGGTTGCCCTGCAAGTTCTCGGGCCTGTCCATAGGAGTTCCTATGCATAAACTGTGGATGGTCCCCACGGGGACAACGGTGTCGGCAACGGCCGGTTCAATCACGGTGCTGACAATCAGGTTACTCCATCAGTTGATCACTTATCATTTTCTTCAAAAACCTTTCAAAACTTTCAACTTTTAAACAAACACAGACACTGGTGGTCCCAACGGGGACGGTGCAACGGTGCTCCGCTGCCTTACTCGGATTCTTCGGCATCACCTGAGGGAGGGGGTGCAGCGCTCACATGGGCCTCCTGGCTGCCCCTTAACTTAGCATCCAGCGTGAACCACCCCCTCTCTCCACAGTGCCGGGTGTATTGTACAATGTCGCCCGGCATAAGGTTACGACCGGGGTGCTCCTCTGGCAGGTGAGCATTCACATCCCGCCGGGCTATAAACACTTCGGCCTCCAGGCCCGGTTCATAAATAAATCCATAGCCCCGGCGGACATCAAACCGCCTCACCTGCCCCTCATACAGCGGGCCCCGGACCCGGAAGGTAGCTTGCCTCAGGCTCTCCTTCTCCCGGATTGTACGGGCCACCATTTCCGCCTTCTTTCTCTCTCTCTCTCCGATTTCCAGGCCCAGCGGCACCGGCTCCCTGTCCCAGTACGGCGCTGCTGCGAGCTCCGGCGCACGGATCAGGCCCCGCGGGACCTGCTGAACACTGCCCACCGCTAGTGATCTGGGCGGCAGGCCCCGCGGTGTCTTGGCCTTGGGCGCCGCCTTGCAGCGGCAACCCGGCGCAACCTCAGCCGAGGTGTGGGGGATGGGCACAGGGGCTTTCCACTGCTGGGCCTCCGGCACAGAGCGGGCTGTCGGCTCCGGCTCGGGGGACTTCTCGGGGGACGCCTCCGGCTCGGTTTTCGGGGCTTTCCATGGCAGCACTTCCGATCGACTACGGGCTCCGGCTACAGGTCGGCCCGCTGGGGCGGGCATGCTGGGTATCGCTACCGGTTGCGGTGGTAGCGGGCCTAGTGGCGGGGTCACAGCTTCCGAGACGGGTGGTGAGGGAGGCAGCAGGGCGAGAGGGTTTAGACCGGGTCCCGCAGCCGCGATGACCGGCCCTTCAAGGGCATCGGGGCGTGGGTCACTCACCCTCCCTTCCTCAGCTTCCTCCTCGCGTCTCAGCACGGCCGCTATAACCTCCGCCATGTTGGTCTCCCACTCCTCCATGAGGAGCTGCATCTTGACCTGCAGCCTCTGGTAGAGCTGCGCGGTCCGGATCTCCACCCACGCCGCGGTTCCCAGCGCGGGGGCTACTGTGCTGCGGGACGGCATCCACATGTTGCTGGCGGCTTCTCCCAGGAACAAGATAGCTGCAGAGTCCTGGCGTCCCTGCTTTTATAGTTGCGGCTACATGCGACCAGTCGCCATTTCGTCCCCCTTAACCTCTTTCCGGCCCCTCCTCTATCGGGGCGGGGTTTTGGCCTTCGCGCCTCTGCTACTCGAGAAGACGCTCGAGCGGGAACTCTTCGCACCAAAGATGGCTGCTTCTTACATTTTCCGGCCGGACACCTCCGGCGGTCACAAGGCGCACCTCTACCCAACGGCAGAGCGGTAAGATCCTGTTCGTGACGCCAAGTTGTCGCGGGCAGAGGAGGGGACGCTGCGCTCTCCCACTGCTCGGGTCCGGCTGCCGCTGCTGCTGCGGCCTGCTGCTGCTCGGTGGCTCGAGCGATGGGCCGGATCCCGGGGACTCGAGCGGCGCTCCTCGCCCGTGAGTGAAAGGGGTTTGGTTTTTGGGATAGTTTATTGTCCGTGACGCCACCCACGGTTGTGGTGATTGTGTGGACACCACCGCTGCTCTGTATGGGGATCCCGGGAGCGGTGACAGGGAGCAGCAAAGTTGTTAGTTTTCCCCTCCGTGGGTAGGGGGTGGTTGTCCCGGGGCCCAGTGATGAGGTGGGGGATGCTGGATGGCAGGGCCGGTGCAGGGCTTGGTGGGGTGCAGGGACGCGGGGGCAGCGCTATGCCTCACGGCACTGTGGTACTCACTCAGCCTGAGACGGTGACACAGTTCTCGGTAAAACACACGGCTGGAAAGACGGTTCCCACGGACGGCTGCTGTTGCTTTTCCCCAGTAGTTGACGGTGACGGTCTCTGTCCCTGCACCTAATGAAATGTTGGTAGCGATGGGTTCCCACCGGTAACCCGCTCCCCGGCTTGGATATGTGCCAGAGGAGCCCCTCTTTGCCCGCAGGCGCTGGCCCTGAGAAACTGGTGCCTTGGCGGTGGCGGTGTCTCTCTCTAACGGTTGGACTGTTGCCTTCAATCAGGACTTGGTTGTTGGGAGACCCAGAGGTCCCCTTCACTGACGGATTTGGCAAATTTACGGCGACTCCTAGCCTTGCCGGGATCCAAAAGGCCCCTGCCAATGGTGATGGCTTCTCTTCGTATACCGCTCCGGTACCGCCGGGCCACCACCCGTCCACGGTCCTTTCGGCAACCTCCAAGCAGCCTCTCCTGCAGACAATCACCGCCGTCTGCTGACCTTGCTGTCTCAGTCCGGGGCACACACCCGGACCAACTTCAGGCTTTCTCAACTGTCACTTTTACTGTCACTCCTCTCACTTGCTCCTCTACCACTTCCTTCAACTTCACTCCTCAAACTCGATCCGCCTGGTTTTCCCGCCTCCAGGGCTGTGAACTCCTCGGTGGGCGGAGCCAACCGCCTGGCCCACCCCCTGGTGTGAACATCAGCCCCTGGAGGAAGGCAACAAGGATTTTTGTGTAGCTTTGGTGTACCTATCCGGGGTGTAGGGTGTGGTGGTGTCTTGACCTGTGACCCCTGGCTTGCCCAGGGCGTCACATATCGGTGCGCTAGTACCCCAATTTTGGAGCAGGTTGGGGATGAATCTTGAAGTCTTCACTCCCGTCGGGTAAATTACCGGAACGTGTGAAGCTACTTTCCGGCCTAGGGTCCACGTACCCTGTCGTGCCCTGGCCCCTGCCCGGTGATAGCTCAAGGCCGCCGGCTGCCCTCCTCGGCAGTCCGTGCCCTTTGACACAATCCCCTGCGACTGGAGCTCCAGCTCCTACCAGGCCCAGACCAACGTCTTCCACCTAGTAACTACAGGATCTCTGCTCCAGGCCGGTAACCTCTCTCTCTCAGAGAGTCACCTCTGCCTCCTTCTCCTTCATCTGCTCCCTTCTCACTTTCTCACTTTCCCTACCAACCCCCCAAGTGGGCGGCGCTATTCCCTTCAGGCCCCCCAATGGTGTGTCTGGTGGGTACAGTGTAAAGTGTTCCTAGGATTTTGATTGGCTAAGCTGTTAGCAACACCAAAGGACCAGGATCCGTAACCAAGGAGGGTGGATACTGTGCAAAAGGGCGGATTGCACAATACCCTGTGATGACCTGATAGGCCAGGGCGTAACACTAGCAGTAAAAGCACTGGAGGCTGAAGGCAGACAGGAGACTGAGAAGCAGGTATGACACCCCTGAGGCTTCAGTCACCACAGGGTACTGCATCTCACCAGAGGTGTACTTTTCCTGGGTAAAGAGGAGGTCAGTGACTGTTCACAATATCCACAACCACACATAAGCCAGTTGCCCTCTCACCGAGATGGGGTTAGGGTAGGGTTATTTAGGATGGTCACCATATTGTTTGGTGCCTCCCACCCACTAGCTCTGGGGCTCCAGTGGGCGGGGTGACTGATAAGGGGAGTATGAGCCACACACACACACACACACACTGAGATGCAAGACACCACCGGGAACCAAGTGAGACACAGGAGAACATGGTCGCTGAGGGGAGAGCTAATAGCTCCCTCAGGACCAGTGCACATCTCAGGGTGCGGAGCCCTAGGCTGGTGGGCACTTTACAGCCTGCCAGCAGGATCCACCGGGCAGAGGATTTCAAGTCTTCTGCCAAGGAGCCGTGACCATAAGACGTCCCATCAACAGACTCGGGCTGCCTGCTATACGGGACGGGGATCATAACCACCCCCAGAACTCGGGTCCCTGTGTAGCTTCAAGTTGCAGGGACCCATACAACAGAGCGCAGGGAGGAAGGACTCACGAAGTATCCCACCGGTACTGGCCCCGAACTATCTCGGATCGTCTGGAGCTCATCACAGCGGAGTCTGGCAGTCCAACGGCAGAAGCAACTCAGTAAGTAACCACCTTAAACTGCAACCGCTGTGTCATCTGATCCTTCCCGCGCCCTGCGCTTCCCACACTGGGGTGGACAACTACTTTCAACATCCTCCCTGGGGCCTAGCTCTGCCTGTGGAGAGCTGCAACATTTGAGCTGCGTTACCATCCGCCCCAGCAGAGAGAGACTTCGCGCAGCAGCGGCTCACCTCCTGGCCGCATACCACAGGGGGCATCACGAAAGACAACTACTTCCACCATCATCATCCCCAAATACCATCATTTGGTTGACACCACGGGATCACAGAGCCGGGCCAGGCCACTGTGACCACCCCAAACCCCCACACTGGCCGAATGATGAGTGAATTCCCCAAGACCCCTCGGGCACATCACAGGCAGTAGAAGCACTGGGGGTCACATGCAGTCAAGAGTCAGAGAAGCAGGCAGTAGAAGCACTGGAGGTCACAGGCAGACAGGAGATCAAGAAGCAGGCAGTAGACGCACTGCAGACCACAGACAGACAGGAGACAGAGAAGCAGGCAGTAGAAGCACTGGAGGTCACAGGCAGACAGAATACTTAGAAGCAAGAAGTAGAGGCACTTGAGGTCGTAGGCAGACAGGATCAAGTAGCAGGCAGTAGAAGCATTGGAGGTCGCAGGCGGGAGACAGAGAAGCAGGTGTGCCGCCTCCGCGTCAGTAGCCAAGCTGTTCGGATCCAGATCCGCGGTGGCTCGAGGGGCTCCGGACCCGGGAGTCGGGGTCGTGCGGCCACTCGGATAAAAGGGGGGATATTTATATGGGATAGTATGGTTGAAGTTTGTGACAACACTCGTGGTGCGTGGTAAAATAGAGTACCACCGCTGTGATTGGGAGTACCCGGGGGTGATGGTGTGGGCAGCTAGGTGTTTAACCCCTCTACGGGTAGGGGGATGCCCTGGGACTTGGTGATGGTGACGGGGAGATGCCGTTGGGACGGTAAGGGTCACTTGTGTACTCACTCAGTCCAATATCACTGACACCGACAACTGTGGTTAACCAAAGTTCTGGACACTGCTGCCGCTGAGGAGCACGCCTGAATCCCGTGCCCATTGGTGTTGCCTGTTAGTCTCTGACCTTTGCCTTGGCTCCTAGTCTTCTGGTTGGTCCCTTTAGTGTAAAACTAATCGGGTCCCGCTCACCAGTATGGCTAACTGGGTGAGCTTGTTCTCAGGGTTCACGCTTGGGATTTTCTGGACTATGTAATGGGAAAGTCCTATCCCCCTCGTTGCGCTAGTACCCCGATTTTGGAGCGGGTGGAGAACGGATCTTGAAGGCTCCGTCCTCGTCGGGTAAATTGTCAGGACGTCTGAAGCTCCTTCCTGACCTAGGGTCCACGTACCCCATCGTGCCGTGGCCCCTGCCCGGTAATGGCACAAGGCCGCCGGCTGTCCTCCTCGACAGTCCGTGCCCCTTGTCACGATCCCCTGTGACCGGGGTCCAGCTCCTACCAGACCCAGACCAACGTCTGCCGCCTAGTAGTCTCAAGGAGCCCAGTTCCTGGCCTCTCCTCTCCAGAGACACTGCTTAACTGACTTGTGACCTCTCCTATTGAGAGTCACCACTCAATTGACTGTCTCCTAACACTCCTGACCTCCCCTTAACCAACCCCCCAAGTGGGCAACCCTATTCCACTCAGGTCAGCCGCTGGTGTGTCTGGTGGGTGTGGTGCAGAGTGTTCCTAGGATTTTGATTAGCTTGTTCTTGGCAACACCAAAGGTCAGGGACCCGTAACCAAGGAGGAGTTGGATACTGTACAGAAGGGCAGATTGCACAATACCCTGTGACGACCTGATAGGCCAGGGCATCACACAGGCAGTGGAAGGAGTGGAGGTTGCAGGCTGATAGGAGACCGAGAAGCAGGCAGTGGAAGCAATAGAGGTTGCAGGCAGACAGGAGACAGAGAAGCAGGCAGTGGAAGCACTGGAGGTCACAGACAGGAGACTGAAAAGCAGGTCACAGGCAGACAGGAGACTGAGAAGCAGGCATTAGAAGCACTGGAGGTCACAGGCAGACATGAGATTGAGAAGTAGGCAGCAGAAGCACTGGAGGTCAAAGGCAGATAGAAGACGAGTGTCGCGGGCGGGGAGGAGGGTGTCAGCACACCACGCTCACCCCTTCTGCTCGGGTCCGGCAGCTGCTCAGTGGTGGCTCGAGCTGTGGGCCGGATCCCGGGGTTTCTCGAGCGACACTCCTCGCCCGTGAGTGAAAGGGGGTGTTTGTTGGGTGTGGGGATTGTTATAGTTCGTGACGCCACCCACGGTTGTGGTGATTGCACCACCGCTGCTCAGTATGGGGGTCCCGGGGATGGTGATGCGGAGCAGCCAGGTGTTGTGTTGCCCCTCCGTGGGTAGGGGCTGGTGATCCCGGGGCCCGGTGATGAGATGTAAAGTGTAGGGCCTGGAGGGCGCAGGGACGCGGGGGCAGTGCTGTGCCTTGCGGCACTATGGTACTCACTCAGCCTGACACACGGACACAGTTTGTACGGTAAACCAACGGCTGGTAGGACGGTCCCACAGACGGCTGCACCTGCACTCCCGGTAGGTGACGGTGATGTCCCTCTTCCTTGCACCTGTGTTGACTGATGGTAGCGGTGGATTCCCTCCGGTTACCCGCTCCCCGGCTGCAATCTGGGCCGGAGGAGCTCTACACTTTGCCCGCAGGCGCTGGCCCTGAGAAACTGGTGCCGTTGCGGTGGCGGTGTCTCTCCAATACGGGTTGGGCTGTTGCCTTCAATCGGGACTTGGTTGTTGGGGGATCTGCGTCCCCGTCACTGACGGATTTGGCAAATCTGGCGACTCCTAGCCTTGCCGGGGTCCGAGAGGCCCCTGCCCTGGTGCTGACTGTCCTTCGGAACACTGCTCCAGACCACCGGGCACACAGCCAACGGGGTCCTTCCAGGAACTTCCAAACGGTCCCCCTCCAGACAGTCACCGCCGTTGCTGACCTTGCTGTTCTGGCCCTACACAAAGCTGGACCCTTCAGGCTTCTTTCTCTTCTGTCACTTCGCTTGCTTTCCTCCTTTTCCACTTTCCTACTTTCACTTTCTTAACTCCTCTACTTAGCTCCTCACACTTGCCCTGCCTGGGCTTATCTGCTGTTTACTCAAGCTCGTCCCTGAGCTATCTGCCTGGTTACTTCCTGCCTCCAGAGCTGTGAGCTCCTTGGTGGGCGGAGCCAACCGCCTGGCCCACCCCCTGGTGTGCATCATCAGACTCCTGGAGGAAGGCAACAAGGATTTGTGGTTAGCTGTGATGTGCCTACCTGGAGTGTGGGGTGTGGTGGTGTTGTGACCTGTGTCCCCTGGCTTGCCCAGGGCGACACATTCCCCCTTAGCAAAATGCAGACCGTCCGCGGGCTGCCGTCCTACACCGGTTTTATTTTTCTGTAAAAAGGGGATAACAGGGTTAAGCAAACATAAATACATTTTTAATCAAAACTCTTCCCAAGACGGGAGGCACATTCACTTAAACGTTGCAACGGTATACGGTCACGGTTTCCGCTCTCTCCCACCCAAGCAACCTGGCCCTGATGCTGCCCCTAAAACCCAGGCAGCACCCCTTGACCCACAGTCCAGCACAAGTTACCCGAGCGGGATCTGTCCTTCCCCTCCAGAGGGTGGCCACCGGTTCCTTTGGTGGCTGGGCCCTGGCCTGCTCCGCTCAGGGCCCTCCCTCCAACCTGCCTCTCCGGAGGCGGCATTGCGGAAACGGTAACGGTACCCAACATATTTACAAGCCACTTAACGTTTGTGGTGCCCTGCAAGTTCACGGGCTTGTCCATGGATAGTTCCCATGCAAAACTTTAAACGGTCCCCACGGGGACAACGGTGCCGGCTCCTGCCGGTTGCAAATCAACAAACAAATCAGGTGACTTCTTCGGTAATTTCACTTATCATTCTTTCAAACTTTCTAAACTTTTTCAAACAAACAGCAACACTCTTACATTTGCGGACCCCTTTCATTCATAGAACGGTCTCCCTGTACCTAAGTGGGGGTCTACCTAGGTTGGAACGGGTGGACCTTCGGGGCCCGGTGTCAGTGGTGCTAGACAGTGGGGTAGTGGGAACAATCGGTTCCTCCTCCCTGCTATAGTGTGGAGCAGGCGGAGGTGCAGGGGGGCTGGGTACAGGTTCATCCCTGGGCACTGGCACTGGTTCTGGCTCACGGTTAACCGCTTCCACTACTTCTTCATCCACGGGTTGTGGGAACAGTATCACTGGAAGGATCACCGCGCCGTTCTGTGTAGGCCAGTCTGCTGGGAAGTCACCCATTACAGTGTGGATTACCTCTGCTGCCTTCTCCACTGGTGGAGGAACCGGTACTTCAGCCTCTGCCTTCAGCGCTGGGGGGCATTTTTTTAGATGGTCCCGGGAAACTGTGGCTAGGGTGTCCCCTTGATCACGACTGATCTGGTAGGTCTTCCCATCTCCCCATTCTGTGGGTTGTATGACATAAGGGACTTGCTCCCACTGATCATCCAGCTTGTGGGTTTTTCTCTTCCGTTTCAGCACCACATCTCCTGGCTGGAAAGGACCTGCGGGCGCCTTCTGGTTGAACCGGTGCTCCTGCTGCTCTCGACTTCGACTGAGGTTTTTCTCCACATACTCCTGGATTTGCCGGTACTGTGCCTTCCTCCGACTTTCCCACTCTGCCGTTGAGGGGAGTGCTTCCGGGGCTTCCAACCCCATCTCCAGATCCACCGGCAGGCGGCCAGGCCGAGCCCTCATCAGATACGCTGGGGTGCACTTTGTCGAGCTGGACGGGATATTATTATACATGTCGACCAAGTCAGGTAGCTTTTCCGGCCACATGTTCCGTTCTTCCAGCGGTAGCGTCTTGAGGAGCCCCAGGACCAAGTGATTCATTTTCTCGCACATGCCGTTGGTTTGGGCGTGGTACGGAGTGGTCCGGATCTTCTTGCAGCCGTACAACTGGCAGAATTCATGAAACACCTCTGCTTCGAAAGCCGGGCCTTGGTCAGTCAGTACCTTCTCGGGGTACCCATGGGGTCGGCAGAAATAAGCCTGGAACGCTCGAGCAGCGGTTCGACCAGTTAGGTCCTTAACGGGGACCACCACCATGAATCTTGAGTAGTGGTCCACCATGGTCAATGCGTAGGTATACCCACTTCGGCTAGGGGTGAGCTTGACATGGTCCAGGGCGACCAGCTCCAGCGGCTGATGGGTGACTATGGGATGTAACGGTGCCCTCTGGCTAGTCTCGTCCTTTCTCCTCAGCGTACAAGGACCGCACTCTCGGCACCAGGCTTCCACCGATTCACGCATCCCACTCCAATAGAACCGCTCCCTCAACAGCATCTCCAGCTTCTTCCACCCGAAGTGGCCAGCACCATCATGGTATGCCCGCAGGACAGTAGCGACATCAGCTTGAGGAGCGATCAACTGGCATATCTTCTCATGGGTCTTCGGGTTGATCAGCTCACGGTACAGCCTCCCTTGGTGTAGGTAAAGCCGTTTTCGTTCTTTCCACAAGCGTTGAGCTTCGGCTGGAGCGGCAGGGTCTATTCCCATAGCACCTTGTTCCACCAGAGTCTTGACAAGGCGGACAGCCGGCGCTTGGTCCTGGGCGTCCTGCCACTCTTGACGGGGCCGCGGGTCCAGATCCACCCTTTGCTGACAGACTTGTACCCTCTCAGTAGGCAGCTGGTGAAACGCAGGCAACTCGATCTCCTCGAGGTCGTCATCCTCGCACCCCTCTTCTGACAAATGGGGCATCCGGGAGAGTGCATCAGCATTTATGTTGACACGACCAGCTCGGTACTTTATGGTGAAATCATAGTTGGCTAGCCGGGCTACCCACCGCTGCTCCAGCGCGCCCAACTTGGCCGTGTTCAGGTGAGTCAGCGGGTTGTTGTCCGTAAACGTGGTGAATTTGGCTGCCGCCAAGTAGTGGCGGAACCGCTCCGTGATAGCCCACACCAACGCCAATAGCTCAAGCTTGAAGGAGCTATAGTTCTCAGGGTTCCTTTCGGTCGGCCGGAGTTTTCGGCTAGCGTAGGCAATCACCTTCTCCTTTCCATCCTGGACCTGGGATAGGACCGCTCCTAGCCCCACGTTACTGGCGTCCGTGTGGAGGATGAACGGGCTCCCATAGTCAGGGTACGCCAGGACCTCTTCTCCGGTCAAGGCCGCCTTCAACTGGCAAAAGGACTCCTCATGCTTGTCCTCCCACGACAGTGGGGCCCCAATGGGTCTACCACCTTTGGTCTGTCCCACGAGGAGATCTTGCATGGGGGCAGCCATCTTCGTGTATCCCTTTACAAAGCGCCGATAGTACCCCACCAAACCCAGGAACTGCCTTACTTCCCTCACTGTAGTTGGTCTCGGCCAGCTCTGGATGGCAGTAATCTTCTCAGGGTCGGGGGCGACACCATCCGCACTCACCACATGCCCTAGATACTGCACTCTGGGTTTCAGCAGGTGGCATTTTGAGGGCTTCAACTTCATCCCGTACTTGGCAAGGGACGCGAACACCTCGGCCAGGTGCTCCAGATGGGCTTCATACGTCTGGGAATAAACAATCACATCATCCAAATACAGGAGGACGGTCTCGAAGTTTAAATGTCCCAGACAGCACTCCATCAACCGTTGGAAGGTCCCAGGGGCATTGCACAGCCCAAACGGCATGCTATTGAATTCGCAGAGCCCCATCGGGGTGGTGAAGGCGGTCTTCTCCCGGTCCTCTGGGGCCACGGCCACTTGCCAGTATCCACTGGTGAGGTCAAGGGTCGAGAAGTAGTTTGCAGTTCTCAGTGCAGCCAACGACTCTTCAATACGAGGTAAGGGATAGGCATCTTTATGGGTTATCTGGTTGATCTTCCGGTAGTCCACACACATCCGCATGGTACCATCCTTCTTCTTGACCAGTACCAACGGAGCGGCCCAGGGACTACAGCTGTCCCGAATAACCCCTGCCTCCTTCATATTCCTCAACATGTCTTTGGCACACTGGTAATGTGCAGGGGGAATAGGTCTATACCTCTCTTTGATAGGGGGATGTTCACCTGTGGGAATGTGGTGTTGGACCCCCTTGATCCGCCCAAAGTCTAGGGGGTGCTTACTGAAAACCTGCTCGTACTCCTGCACCACCCTGTGTACCCCGGCCCTGTGATGTGCAGGGGTATCATCAGTGCCTACATGTAGCTGTTGGTGCCACTCCTTTGTGTCCCCCTGGGGTGGGGGAGTGCTGGGGGTAGGTGGGAGTGTGGATGGACTGGCTTCATGGACAGTGTGAGGGTCCAGGGTGAGCAGCTTGGCAATGGTGGCATACCGGGGGAGCCTGACTTCTTCCTCCCCACAGTTCAACACTCTCACGGGCACTCTCCCTTTCTTCACATCTACCACCCCTCGGGCGGCCACTACAGTGGGCCAGTGTTCGGAGGGCATGGGCTCCATCATCGCAGGGTAGTCACGCCCCTGAGGCCCTACTGCTGCCCTACACCAGATCATCATCTCACTCCTAGGGGGCACAGTCAATGGAGCAACGTCCATCACTCTCACTCCACCAATCTCCCCTCCTGTTGAGCTTACATGCTGGCGGTACATCAGGGCGCGGATCTCACGCTGCACAGCCCTCTGCCGGCTCCCCGCCGCTGTGGCGGCTAGCTGTTGCAATAGGTTCAACACATCAGCCATGCAGTGTTCCATCACATTGGTTCCCAGCACTATTTTCGGGTTATGATCACTGGGTTCATTCATGATCACAATCATACCCTGGTGTTGCAGTTCAGCTTGCCCCACTGTCATAGCCACTTGTTTATACCCCACCTGGGTCAATGGAAGTCCATTAGCGGCAATCAAATTTATACTATTGTCGGGAGGCGCCAGCTCGTCTGTGGCCCAATACTGCCGATACAACGTGTACGGTATGGTAGTTACCTGTGATCCAGTGTCCAAGAGAGCCATCACTGGTATGCCGTCCACAGCCACGGGGATGATAGGGCGGGCCCCGACATATCGGTCTCGCCAGTCCGGGGGGCCACGGTGTTCTACTCCTGAGGATTGGCCCGGGGCCCCAGGGGTTGCTCGTTTAACGGGCACTGTCGGTAATAATGGCCCGGCTTTTGTAGCAGATTGGGGGTCTGCTCCGCTGCATCCAGGGAACATCTTCGGGACTGTCAGCAAGCTGTATCTGCGCTGGAGGCTGAGATCTGGTCAGAGGTTGTAGCGCAGCAAGGATCTTGGCAAGGTCTCCGTCCAGGCGACGGACCTGGGCTGCCAGTTCTTCCACTGTGCTGCTCGGGTCTGCAGGTATTAAGGATGTTGGTTTGGCTGGGGCCGCCACAACGGGAGCTGTCTCGACGGGCCACGGGACGGGTTCCAGGACTTCAGCAGCTGGGGGCTGTAGAGCCTTGATAGCCCGCTCCTTTAACACAGCAAAGTCCACATCAGGGTGTTCCAGGGCCCACAGCCGGAGTTGTTTACGATCCTCAGGGGACCTCATCCCCTGCGCAAATTGCTCCATTAACATCTTGTTGCTATCCGCCTCATTAATAGAGTTCACCCGCTTCAGCGTGCGGAGGGCGGTCTGCAGACGTAGAGCTAGTCCCGAATGCTATCTCCAGCTCGTTGCCGGCACTGGTAAAACTGCATCCTCAGCTCAGCTTCAGTCCGGGTCTCGAAGGCAGTCTGTAGCTTCTCGAAGATGGTGGCTACAGAGAGCCGGTCCCCCTCGGCCCAGGTCTCCGCTTCCTGCTCCGCCGCACCGGTTAACTGGCCTAGCACTATCGCTGCATGTTGCTTATCAGTCAGGGGGTACAGCTCTAGCAACGGGTTAAGCTTTTTCCGGAAGGCCTGTAGGGCATCCGGTTTCCCGTCATACCGCGGTAGCCAGGCAGCTCCGGGCGCATAGGGCAAGGAAAACGGCATGACCTGAGCAAGCGCGGGGGCCGCGGCACCTCCCGCCGGTACGACCGGGACCTGGGCAGGCCCATTCCCATCCGCGGGTGCCGCTGCGGCTGCGACCACCGCTCCTCCAGCGGCTCCGTCGGGCGCAGACATCTTGTTTCCGTCCCCCTTAGCTCTTTCCGGCCCCTCCTCTCTCAGGGCGGAGTTTTGGCCTTCGCGCCTCTACTGCTCGAGAAGACGCTCGAGCGGGAACTTTTCGCGCCAAAGATGGCGGCTTCTGAAATTTTCCTGCCGGATGCCTCCGGCGGTAACAAGGCGCACCTCTACCTGACGGCAGAGCGGTAGGATCCTGTTCGTGACGCCAAGTTGTCGCGGGCGGGGAGGAGGGTGTCAGCACACCGCGCTCACCCCTTCTGCTCGGGTCCGGCAGCTGCTCAGTGGTGGCTCAAGCTGTGGGCCGGATCCCGGGGTTTCTCGAGCGACACTCCTCGCCCGTGAGTGAAAGGGGGTGTTTGTTGGGTGTGGGGATTGTTATAGTTCGTGACGCCACCCACGGTTGTGGTGATTGCACCACCGCTGCTCAGTATGGGGGTCCCGGGGATGGTGATGCGGAGCAGCCAGGTGTTGTGTTGCCCCTCCGTGGGTAGGGGCTGGTGATCCCGGGGCCCGGTGATGAGATGTAAAGTGTAGGGCCTGGAGGGCGCAGGGACGCGGGGGCAGCGCTGTGCCTTGCGGCACTATGGTACTCACTCAGCCTCACACACGGACACAGTTTGTACGGTAAACCAACGGCTGGTAGGACGGTCCCACAGACGGCTGCACCTGCACTCCCGGTAGGTGACGGTGATGTCCCTCTTCCTTGCACCTGTGTTGACTGATGGTAGCGGTGGATTCCCTCCGGTTACCCGCTCCCCGGCTGCAATCTGGGCCGGAGGAGCTCTACACTTTGCCCGCAGGCGCTGGCCCTGAGAAACTGGTGCCGTGGCGGTGGCGGTGTCTCTCCAATACGGGTTGGGCTGTTGCCTTCAATCGGGACTTGGTTGTTGGGGGATCTGCGTCCCCGTCACTGACGGATTTGGCAAATCTGGCGACTCCTAGCCTTGCCGGGGTCCGAGAGGCCCCTGCCCTGGTGCTGACTGTCCTTCGGAACACTGCTCCAGACCACCGGGCACACAGCCAACGGGGTCCTTCCAGGAACTTCCAAACGGTCCCCCTCCAGACAGTCACCGCCGTTGCTGACCTTGCTGTTCTGGCCCTACACAAAGCTGGACCCTTCAGGCTTCTTTCTCTTCTGTCACTTCGCTTGCTTTCCTCCTTTTCCACTTTCCTACTTTCACTTTCTTAACTCCTCTACTTAGCTCCTCACACTTGCCCTGCCTGGGCTTATCTGCTGTTTACTCAAGCTCCTCCCTGAGCTATCTGCCTGGTTACTTCCTGCCTCCAGAGCTGTGAGCTCCTTGGTGGGCGGAGCCAACCGCCTGGCCCACCCCCTGGTGTGCATCATCAGACTCCTGGAGGAAGGCAACAAGGATTTGTGGTTAGCTGTGATGTGCCTACCTGGAGTGTGGGGTGTGGTGGTGTTGTGACCTGTGTCCCCTGGCTTGCCCAGGGCGACACACGAGAACTAAAAGTTTTAATATCAAGACACAGGTGTGTGTCTTAGAGATCCCTACATAGTCCGAGGCAGAGAATCACATGGGAGCACACCGGTCCATCTACAAAAGCCCAATATTGCGCACAACAGAGGTCAGTGGACTGGAGAGGGGTGAGCAAAGCGTGGATCTGAGAGAGGTGTGTAACACTTTTTTTTTGCCAAATTTGCCACTTCTGACTACACTATTTTTTCCATAAAAGTAAAGCCAGATGTGATGGATCCTAGCATCAGTATAAACAAAGACTTATCCACCCGCCAGTGCCCAGTGCATGCAGTGACTACATAGTGTATAGAACCATACACTGTGTCCTGCTCCGTCGCACTACATCCATACAGCAATATTCTCCCACTTATCCAATGTTTCTGGAGGAGATAACCTTTAGGGCACAGTCACACTGCCATATGTCTCGCTCGAGGATCGCATCACAATGCTCTGACTTGCCAGTGGCTCTCCTGACCCAATTGTGACAGCTGCATAGAATTACAGCCTGACATGCTGAAGTCAGGAGAGCCACAGGTCGGACGAGTCATATGGCCGTGTGACTGCTATATACAAAAGGTGAAAAAAATTGCATGGCTGTGTATGAAATAAAAAAAATACAGAGGTAAAATTGAGGCCTCATACCACCATAGAAGCACTAAATGTACAGCACACGGACAAATAAATTGGGACACCAACAGGAGCTATGATGACCTCCCATTCTAAACCCAAAGACAGTACAATGCTGTCTGTGCACTATTTATTACAGACAGTTTGCCAATTTTTTTTTTTTAAAAAAAATGATGGCTATTAGAATAGGATGAAAAAATGTTGAAAGAAATAGAAATTATTTTTTCTAAGGACTAGTCATTAAAGGGTTAAATTGACCCCCAAAAATACTATTCTGAATAATTGGCAAAACCAGAAGCAGCAGTTACATTACATAGATTTTGCTGTGGATATTCAGTGCTGATTTCACGCTATGTGTTATAATCTGGTAACCGTGGACGATCACAAAAAAATCCCATTAATAAGCAAAAAACAATAACCACAAGAGTAGTTGGAAACTTAGCTGACCGCAATCCCCTATCTCTGGGACAACACTAGAAGTAGCAGTGGGATGTTCCTAACACACCTAGACACCTCGTCACTGCCGGAGAAACTTGCTATACCTCAAAGATAGAAATGAGGAATCCTAACTTTCCTCGGAGCAGTCCCCAAAGGAATAGCAAGCCCCCAAAATGTAACGACAGTGATGTAAGAAAACACAATACACAAATGGAAAATATAGATTAGCAAAGGTGAGGCCCAACTTACTAGATACAACAGGACAGGAAAGATAACTGATTGCGGCTAGCAAAAAACCCTGCAAAAAATACCAAACTTCTGATAGAAAAATGCCCTAAGACCACATGGTCTTCCCCCAATATATCAGGTACTCTTGTGCCAGACACTTTGAACAGAGCTGCAGATATAATGGGAAGAAACAAAATCACAGAACAAAAAATATTCTAAAGAGCAAATAATCCAAATCAGGACAGGGAGAAACTCCCTTTCTTGCTGAAGGAACTGCACTCCCAAAATATCAGAGAGGTAGATCCTCACATACAAAAAAACAAACACTGAACGAAATAGAGAAAATAAAACACAAACATCCATAGGTGCAAAACCAGCAATTAAGCAATGAAAACCTGCAGACTTATCTGGAGTGAATTCTGGCGCAGTATAAATTGAGGAAACTGAAGGACAAACTTCAAGCCATCTTCAGAGGCAGAAGAAAACATTTTTCACCGCCACCAACCAAGCAGAAACTGCTCTCCTAAATACACCAGGCTGGTCAGCAATATGACTTCCTGGATTCCTAATTAATTCCAACACCTGTTTGAGTCACAGATTCAGACTCAGCTTCATTACCATTCCTGGCCACCAGAGGGAGCTGCACACCAGCACCCACTCGGACGACATTCATAACAGCTATGCTTGCAAAAAGTGAAATCCATGGTAAATTGCCATAAATTGACACGCTGCAGGCGTACAATCAGCACCGCAGGTCAGTATCAACCGTGCAGATGTTTTTACACATCATATGAATGATATGTGATAAAATGTCACAGATTTTGTTGGTACTATAATAAGCTGCAGATCCATCTGGAAGATGGCCCAGTTATCTGCAGTACAAATTCCCATGTGTGAACATATCCTAATACCGCTCTCTGCAAAATGTATCATACTGCTCTCTATATAAAACTTTGCCTTGGCTCTGGCTCACGATAACTGCCGAAGTAAATGGGCAGACACAAAAAAATGACAAGAGTGGTGCTGTTTTGTGGCAAAAAAATAATTTTTAATTATGGTAAACGTTTGAATACAGGTAAAGCTTGTCATTTGCCATGTACCAAATAAAATGTACTAATATTTACAAGGCAACTTAAAAAAAGGTTCATCCATCACTGCAACACTATATACCGCTATACTACGATAGCATGCAATGACAGTTATTGGATTGCCCATATCTTCATCCATCCATACAACCTATTAGATACCCCATAATTGCATGCCCATCAAATTACAGTGGAACCTTGGATTACGAGCATAATTGGTTCCGAGACTGTGCTCTTAAACCAAGTTACTCTTATACAGTTAGGTCCAGAAATATTTGGACAGTGACACAATTTTCGCGAGTTGGGCTCTGCATGCCACCACATTGGATTTGAAATGAAACCTCTACAACAGAATTCAAGTGCAGATTGTAACGTTTAATTTGAAGGTTTGAACAAAAATATCTGATAGAAATTGTAGGAATTGTACACATTTCTTTACAAACACTCCACATTTTAGGAGGTCAAAAGTAATTGGACAAATAAACCAAACCCAAAAAAAAATTTTTAGTTTCAATATTTTGTTGCGAATCCTTTGGAGGCAATCACTGCCTTAAGTCTGGAACCCATGGACATCACCAAACGCTGGGTTTCCTCCTTCTTAATGATTTGCCAGGCCTTTACAGCCGCAGCCTTCAGGTCTTGCTTGTTTGTGGGTCTTTCCGTCTTAAGTCTGGATTTGAGCAAGTGAAATGCATGCTCAATTGGGTTCAGATCTGGTGATTGACTTGGCCATTGCAGAATGTTCCACTTTTTTTGCACTCATGAACTCCTGGGTAGCTTTGGCTGTATGCTTGGGGTCATTGTCCATCTGTACTATGAAGCGCCGTCCGATCAACTTTGCGGCATTTGGCCGAATCTGGGCTGAAAGTATATCCCGGTACATTTCAGAATTCATCCGGCTACTCTTGTCTGCTGTTATGTCATCAATAAACACAAGTGACCCAGTGCCATTGAAAGCCATGCATGCCCATGCCATCACGTTGCCTCCACCATGTTTTACAGAGGATGTGGTGTGCCTTGGATCATGTGCCGTTCCCTTTCTTCTCCAAACTTTTTTCTTCCCATCATTCTGGTACAGGTTGATCTTGGTCTCATCTGTCCATAGAATACTTTTCCAGAACTGAGCTGGCTTCATGAGGTGTTTTTCAGCAAATTTAACTCTGGCCTGTCTACTTTTGGAATTGATGAATGGTTTGCATCTAGATGTGAACCCTTTGTATTTACTTTCATGGAGTCTTCTCTTTACTGTTGACTTAGAGACAGATACACCTACTTCACTGACAGTGTTCTGGACTTCAGTTGATGCTGTGAATGGGTTCTTCTTCACCAAAGAAAGTATGCGGCAATCATCCACCACTGTTGTCATCCGTGGACGCCCAGGCCTTTTTGAGTTCCCAAGCTCACCAGTCAATTCCTTTTTCCTCAGAATGTACCCGACTGTTGATTTTGCTACTCCAAGCATATCTGCTATCTCTCTGATGGATTTTTTCTTTTTTTTCAGCCTCAGGATGTTCTGCTTCACCTCAATTGAGAGTTCCTTAGACCGCATGTTGTCTGGTCACAGCAACAGCTTCCAAATGCAAAACCACACACCTGTAATCAACCCCATACCTTTTAACTACTTCATTGATTACAGGTTAACGAGGGAGACGCCTTTAGAGTTAATTACAGCCCTTAGAGTCCCTTGTCCAATTACTTTTGGTCCCTTGAAAAAGAGGAGGCTATGCATTACAGAGCTATGATTCCTAAACCCTTTCTCCGATTTGGATGTGAAAACTCTCATATTGCAGCTGGGAGTGTGCACTTTCAGCCCATATTATATATATAATTGTATTTCTAAACATGTTTTTGTAAACAGCTAAAATAACAAAACTTGTGTCACTGTCCAAATATTTCTGGACCTAACTGTATCAAAGTGAATTTTCCCATAGGAAATAATTGAAACACAGACAATTCGTTCCACAACCCAAAAATATTTACTGCATTTATACAAACTTATTACAGTAATACAAAATAATGTCCTGTATTCATATAAAATGATTACAGTACACTAATACAAAATACTGTACAGTAAAAAACATAAAAACAAATTAAACTGCACTTTAGCTTACAATAAAATTGTTGGTGTGTGAGAGGTACAGTATAAGTAATGTGCTGTACTGGTTAGCCGAAAGAAAGTACAATACTGTACCCACAAATGCAAATTGATAGACATGCTATATAGTGTATACTGTACTGTACAATGGTATACTGTATACAGTACATATGCACAGAAAGTTACCTCCAGAGCGGGTCAGAGCGTGGTGAAAGGACAGAACCGGACGTGTGCACGGTGAATATTTGCTCTTAATCCAAAGCATTGCTCTTAAACCAAGTTACAAATTATTAAAAAGCTTTGCTTGTCTTGCAAAACGCTCTCAAACCAAGTTACTCTTAAACCAAGGTTCCACTGTACATGGTTTTGGCTAACAATACTAAGGCAAAAAAACACCTCACCAAATATTCAACGTGTGCACATGGCCTTAGTGACCTCTTGTCCTGATTGCTCATTTGCATTTATTTAAGTACCTTTTCTTTTTTTTTTGTCTTGTTGTATTCATCGCAGAAAATTTGTTCAAATTAGGAAACATGAATTTTGCACAAAGTAAAAAGTGGTCTTAAGTTTCATCTTTAAAGAAGCACTGCCATGGAAGTTTTCATTCTCTTAATATATTGCAACTATTATTTTATACAGCACTGTGTATTTACAATTGCTCATTTTGCCCTTCTACCCAGTTAATTCTTCTGTTTTCTATTAGATCTATGACATCACGTGATTAAAAACTGGCTAGCAAAATTGGGGGGACCGCACGCCGTTTTTTTAAATTATTCAAATATTTAAAAAAAAAAAAGCTGCATTCGGCCCCTCTTATTTTATTTTGATACACAGCAAAGATAAGAACATGGCTGGAGGTTGCAGCCTGTACCCTGACTCTACACCATTTTTTTTATTTATTTATTTTTACATCAATCTAGACACACACACAGTGTGTCTGACTGCAACCAATCAGAGGCGCTGTCACACAGGCTGGGGGCGGTGTCTGACTGCAACCAATCAGAGACGCCACGACTGCCGGAACAGTGCTTATGCATGAAGATAATGAGCGGCCATGGAAGTAACGTGAGTGGCCTAAAAGCAGTATTACAGCCGCGCGGAGACCGGTAAGTATAAAGAGCTTGCTCTAATCGCCCTATTCCTACTACCAACATTTTTAAGCACCCGATTCGCTATAGTCACTATAGACTTATATGGGGAGTGGCGTCCGACCAGATATCTGGAATCAATTACGGGCTTGCACTGGATTTTTTTTTATAAACCTGGTTGGACCCGCCGATCCTGGGTCCGCTGATCACTAATCCTAAATCAGTTGGCATGGCTCGTTAAAGGGTTGATATTGACTTTTAGGATAACTACTTGCAATAGGTGGCGCTAGAGTTCAAGCCCTCTTACTCTCTGAAGAGGCAATTTACATATTTACTTTCCCAGAGGAGCATTGCATGGCGTACAAGCCTCCTTACACTGGTGTGCCAGGCATATTACTCTTCACAAGGAGAAATGTTACCCCTTAGAGCCTAATAAATCCTGAAACATGTCTCTCTACCTGACCATAGGGGTTGGCACCAAAAAGCTTAAAGGTACCGTCACACTTAGTGACGTTCCAGTGATCCCACCAGAGATCTGACCTGGCAGGGATTGCTGGAGCGTCGCTACATGGTCGCTGGTGAGCTGTCAATCAGGCAGATCTCCACAGTGATCAGAGATCAGCCACCAGCGACCCGTGTAACGATGCTGTGCTTGGTAACCATAGTACACATCGGGTTACTAAGCAAAGTGCTTTGCTTATAGTTACCCGATGTGTACCTTGGCTACGTGTGCAGGGAGCAGGGAGCTGGCTTCTAAAAGCTGCGGACGCTGGTAACCAAGGTAAATATCGGGTAATCAAGCAAAGCGCTTTGCTTGGTTACCCAATGTGTACCTTGGTTACCAGCGTCCGCAGAAGCCGGCTCCCTGCACATTCAGTTCGTTGCTCTCTCGCTGTCACACACAGCGATGTGTGTGTCGCGGGCGGGGAGGACGCCGTCTCTGCTGTGCTCTCGCTAATGCTCGGGTCCGGCGCTGCTGCGGAAGCTGCTCGGTGGCTCGAGCGGTGGGCCGGATCCGGGGACTCGAGCGGCACTCCTCGCCCGTGAGTGAAAGAGGTGGTTGGTTTGGGGGATTTAGTCCGTGACGCCACCCACGGGTCGTGGTGAAGATGGGCACCACCGCTGCTGGTGACGGGGATCCCGGGAGCGATGGTAGGGAGCAGCTTAGATGTTGTTTTCCCCCTGGGTAGGGGTCGGTGGTCCTGGGGCCCGGTGATGTTGTGGGGAGGAGGCAGGGTTGGTGAGGTGCAGGGTCGCAGGGACAGCGCGGCGCGGTGCCGGATGGCACGGGTGTACTCACTCAGCAAGAAAGGTACAAAGTCCTCGGTAAACCAAACGGCTGGATGGACGGGTCCCGCAGCCGGCTGCAGTGCTTCTCCCCGGACAGGTGATGGTGGCTGTCTTTCCCTGCACCTTGATGTTCTTCTTTCTGACTACTATGGATTCCCAACGGTAGTCCGCTCCCCGGTGTATGGGTACCGGAGGAGCCCGTTTGCCCGCAGACGCTGGCCCTTGGGTCTCTAGCCTTAGGCGGTAGCTGTATACCCTCACGGTGTGGGCGGTTGCCTTCAATCAAGGACTTTTGCTGTTGTGAAACCCCTGGGGTTCCAGTCACATTCGGATATGACTATTGTCGGCGGCTCCAAGCCTGGTCGGGGTCCGATGGCCCTGCCTGTGTGTGCTGGCTTCACTTCGCTCCCCGGTCAGTACCGGCGGGCCGTCGCCCGTCCCCGGTCCTACGGTTCCACGTTGCTCCACCACTCCTGCAGACGGCCACCACCGTCTGCCAACCTTGCTGGTAGTGCCTGGGCCACAAACCCAGACACTCTCCACTTTACTCCTCACTCCTCAAACTCCTACACTGAACAACTGTCACTTTTCCCGCCTCCAGGCCTGTGAACTCCTCGGTGGGTGGAGCCAACTGCTTAGCTCCGCCACACCTGGTGTGGACATCAGACACTGGAGGGAGGCAACAAGGATTTTTGTTTGGCTGATGTCCCTGTCTAGTGGGGGTGGGGGGTGTTTGGATGTTATTTGTGATGACCTGGCTAGGCCAGGGCGCCACATGTGCTTCACAGCGGGAGAGCAACAACTAAAAAATGGTCCAGGACATTCAGCAACGACCGGCGACCTCACAGCAGGGGCCAGGTCGTTGTTGGATGTCACACACAGCGACATCGCTACCAAGATCGCTGTCATAAAAACTGTGACTCAGCAGCGATGTCGCTAGCGATGTTGCTTAGTGAGACGTGGCCTTTAAGCACACAATGCCACCTATCCCTGTAAATTACATAGTAGACCTTAAATGACAAATAAAATAATTATTTGTATTAGATTTGATAATGACAGAAAATAATTATCAGGCAGGTATAAACTGGTAGTGATATCCTCTATAGCAGAGGTCCCCAACTCCAGTCCTCAAGGCCCACCAACAGTGCAGGTTTTTGGGATTTCCTTAGTATTGCACAGGTGTTAATGTAATTACCTGCCCAGGTGCTGGTTCCAACAGCAGTGCAATGCTAAGGAAATCCTGAAAACATGCACTGTTGGTGGGCCTTGAGGACTGGAGTTGGGGAACCCTGCTCTATAGGGTCAACAGGTGATGACATAAGCTGCACACATAGATCAATAGTGATACCACCCTATAGTCCCCCTAATCCCTGTTTTCTCCTCTGGTCATTAGCTAATGTGTGCAGTGAATATACAGAATTTGGATACTTTGCACAGAACTGGTGCGCATTATGTGCCCTGTACGAGTGTAACCCCACACAGCGCAGCAATGCTGAGTATGATTTTTAATAAGGCTGACTTTCTGTGGCTGATGTGATAACTCTACATATCTGCGCCCTGTAACTGTGTTGCAAGATATTAATAATTTACATAAGCACAAATAGTACTGAGTATTAGCAGCGCTGCTTCTTTAAGCGCAGCGGGTAAAGGATTATGGCAAGACTCGCTGTAAACGATGCCAAGTTAAATCCATAAGCCGGGGTAAAATGAAGAAAAAAAAAATCAAAGCGTCTCATTGAAAAGTTAAGAAAAAAAAAAAAGAGGTGAGACAATTAAGCTAATTGCTCACAGCTGGGAGCTGGATCCTTCCATGTGACAGATAGCTCCATGTTTGATTCTGCGTCTAAACAACGGGGACATACATCATTAATCCTATAATATTCCTATTTAATTTTTTATAACACCCATAAAAATAATCATTAACCTCTGTTCTGCTTAAGATCCAATCAGCCATTTTAGTTAAATAAATATCATGGAAAACATTAAATATCACTTTGATAAGCTAGATTTGTTCCTGTGGGGAAGGGCCTCCTAATGGTTTATATTAACATCCGCTCTATTCCACAAGTGTCAAACAGTGAGAGGTAATGAGAAAACAGATAAACTGCGATATATGACTTTAATCAGATTAACCTATCCCTCTGGCACAGACATTATTGGAAGGCTAGATTGCTGTGTATAATAAGTGGAGGCTGGAATTTCCTCTGCTGTCCATTGCCATTATTTGCTTTGTCTTCTTCCGGGTCCACTTCTGTCGGCCTCTCTTTCTCTTTTGTCCTCCTAGCTCTGTACACATCATATTATGAGCATATATTGAAAATATGCCGCCAAACAAATATGTCTCCTACATGTTCAACTGTTTGCCAGTGGCTCCCTGTCACAGGTGTCACAGGTGACAGACAATCATGTGGTTTCTGGCAATAGAAGGTCACAGCGTTTGGCTGCGCAAAATGCTCCCTGACTTTCTATTGTTCCTTCATTGGTATAAGTAGCTTTCCTGCTGGGTCCATCACTCCCCTTCCAGGACCCCCCTGGAACTCGCCTTCCACCCAGCTGCTGATCATCAGTATTCTCTTGGTGCTTAAATGCTCCCATCTGATGAGGATTTCCATGAAGATGTTTTTTCAATTCACAAGAAACTGAATAGACAAGTGGAAACATAACAACCTAAAGAGTAATCATTAATTTAATTTTTATTCAATAATGAATAACACAGATGAAAATAATCTACTTGGAATTAATTCTTATCAGAAAGGTAGGTCCTGATGATAAGGAGAGATGAGAGTGGTCACCACCTAACTCAGCTGTGGCTGATCCTTAAGCTCCCTAATGTCCCTAGACAGGTTATTTCCCCATGCAAGATCACGTGCCTAGGCCCTGGCTGACCCTGGGGTAGCTCTGACTAGTGAGCAAGCCAGCAAGACATTAGTCTTATTGTTAATATAAAGGTAACACAAGGAAGGGGAGAAAAACAGGGGAAAACAAATAAATAACAGAAACCATCCATCTTGTCTGCTTACCCCTGGATATAAGGATTGGGCCTAAGAAAGACAAGTAGGCAATAAGATTCATCCTTTGTGGGATGCTGATGCTCCGGCCAGCACCCCAGGGAGACTTGCAGAAACTCTGATTACCCTGGAAAAGAGACGGCTGTAGGACTGTAGGAGTGTGTGTAAAGCCCCACAGGTGTTGTGTCGGTGCATTACCTTCAGGGACTCCACTCAGCTGGATCTGGTCACAGGTAGGAAATCTTCTATTTGTCGTGACGCCACTCTCAGAATTGCGGTCAGTGGGGACCGCCACTGCAGATTAAGGGTGCCTGGGGCTGATGATAGGTGCAGTCAGTTGGAGTAGCCTCCTGAGAGTGAGGCAAGCCCCAGGGCCCTGTATAGGTGTGTAGAACCACAAGGCGCAGAATAACTCCACACAAGCAGGATGTCTTTCAGGGTTTTTACTCACAGTTGATGGCAGGGTGAGTGACCCGGGCGTAGCTGGGATGAACCAAGTGGGAACCAGGTGTCCTTCAGGCTGACTTATGAGGGTGACTACTAACTCGCCTTCCTTAGCCCTTGGTGGTTTGGGGTAACCCCGACTTTGAGTCCCTATGGGGGTCACCCAGGGAAGATGCTGCAGCCTCTCTCCCCTTCGTTTGCCGTTTGCTTGTCGCCTGGGCCAGGCCACTCCAGCTGCTTGCCTCCTGTGACCTATGGGCCCTAACTGTGGCTACGTGGCTGCGGCTTTTGGTAGTGTTGTGGCGTGGGCTTTTAGAGCCCCACACCGGCAGGTTTAGCAAAAGAAAGTTGGATCTATCTCCGCTCCGGGATCTGCCGCCCGTTTGGGCCTGGTACTCTCTAGCAGTCTCCTTACTTCCCACTCCGTGCCCTTTCTTTAGCTGAAGATGGATTTCGGGTAGCACTCCTAGTTGACCGTTCTCCCCCGTCAGTAGCCACTGCGCGGGCGCTGTTAGACAGCAACAGCCCCACAGGTCTGCTCCTCACTGAGCCCTATGGAGTTCTGCTCTAACTGACTCACTGCCCCTCCTCTCCTGTTCTTGCCTACGCCACCTAGCAACCAGACTCTCTTACCACACCCCTTGAGAGGAGATGGAGGCCATGCTCCTGCTTCACCCCCTCCTGGGATCCCCAGGGGTCCTCTCATAGGTACATGTGTGAGACCTGATCACTATGCGCCTGTGTTCCACACCCCGGTCAGCCTTCTGGATTACCTGTATTGTACTGTCCCCAGCATGGGTGCAGTACTCAGTGGTGCCTGACCAGGTCAGGGGCGCCACATTCCCCCTTAGTTATCACCAGCACGTCCTCGGGCTGCAAGACAACATTTTAAAATGCATAAAACATTAAAACATGGTAAAACATTTTAAGACCACCAGCTATCATACATCACCACCCTCCACCCACAAGTCCGTTAACCCACCCAAAAACCCTCTCAGGAGGCAGGTCACCGGTTTCTTTTGGTAACCAGGTCTGGACCATCCACTTCCCCAGACCTTTCCTCCAATCTTCCTCTCCCGTTGGCCGCGGCTTCAGCCACTTCTGGCAGGATGTAGAGGCGGCTTTCATGGGCTGGTGGTTTCAGGGTATACCTGGCCTGGTGGATCCGCGCCCTCAGCCTCTTCTGGCAGGATGCAGAGGCGGCCTCCACAGTTGGTGCTGACCAGGTACCCTCTTTGTGGTGGAGAGCCAGGCCCCATAAACAGGCATGCTCTCTGGTCGCAGGCGAGCCAAGGCCCTATATACGGACGGACTCCGCCTGGTTGCAGACGAGCCAAGCCCCTAAACAGGCTGGCCCTGGTGGTGGTGCCACTGGTGTAACTATTTACACTGCGAGAGTTTGTGGCTATAGCCAGTTCATAGCCTTAAGGTTTATGGTTTTCTCACAATAGTTTTTGTGGGCACATGCTTAAACGTAAACGTTGCAAAACAAACTTTTCAAACTTTAACTTTCTAACTGCTGAACTTCTTACTTTCCTTTACTCCTCCATACCAGGGCTTGGGCCTGTTGGGCTGCGGCACCTGCTGCTTTCTTGCTCTTTGTCGTCGTCTGAGGTAGTCTCATCTGTAGGTTCCTTGTCTTTTCTTTCTTGATCTTCATATGTTTCCTTTGCTGCATCTGTTTCTTTATCTCTATCTTTTCTTTCTTCTTTGGGACATGGTGCTACATCTAAGGCATACCAGCCTCTTTCTCCCTGATGCATAGTGAACTGTACTGAGTCTCCCATTTTTAAGTTTCTGCCAGGGTGTCCTCTGGGCAAGTGGGCTCTCACATCCCTCCTATTAACGAAAATGCCCTCTTTCATACCCGGTGCCACAATAAAGCCGTATCCGCTTTTCAAGTTAAAGTCTTCCACAACTCCTCTACAAAGGGGTCCTCTGACCTGTGCTTGGGCTCTTCTCAGGAACCTTTTTTCTTGTAGGTCTCTGGCCGTGACTTCCCTCTGCTCTGGGGATGGCGGTGCAGGGGACAGCGTTGTTCTGTTGCGACGCCTTGTCTTGCGGCCTGAACTCTGCGTGGTACAGCTTGCAAGCTCCCAGGTGAGACTTTTAGGCAGATCTTCGTCAGCGGACGGTGTCAGGTCTTCCTCATCCCAACGGGAATAGGGCAACATCTCCGGCTCTGAGTAGGGATCCACTGCTGGTGGCTCCAGAGTCAGCTCCTCAGCTTCCTGGCCTCCTCTCCCCCTTAGTTCTTCGCTGCACTCTGGTTGTGGCAGCGCTGGGGATGAGTGTTCCTCAGCTGGCCCAGGCGGTGGACTCTTCGGCGTGGTCGCTGCAGGGGTTGCCTTAGGGGTGTGCGGAGGGAGCATGTATCTGTCCACCATCTCCTGTGGGAACTTGGCCTCCAGGTCAGCCTTCAGCTGCCAGTATGCGGAGTCTTCACCTATCAGGGATTTCCTAGTAGGGACTTCCTCAGACCGGGGAGCGGTATCTGCTCTGGCCTTGCAGGCCGGGGAAAATGATGAGGTAGTCTTTTCTTGGCGGGCCGCGCCTGTCATGGCGGCGGCCTGGTCTTGGCGGGCCGGGCAGGGCATCGCTGCGGCGGCCTGGTCTTGGCGGGCCGCGCCTGGCATGGCGGCGGCCTGGATCAGCGTCGCTGTTGCAGAGGGCTCTGTGCAGGCTGAGCTGGGCGTCGCTGCTGTGATCGGGGCTTGACGGGCCGCACCTGGCGGGGCTGCGGCCTGGTTCAGCATCTCACTTGCGGCGCGGACGAGCGTCGCTGCTGCGGTGGGGTCTTGGCGGACTGGGCTCAGCAGGGTGGCAGCCTGGGTCAGCGTCACACCTGCGGCACGGATCAGTATCGCAGTGGTAGTCGGACCTTTGCGGGCCAGGCGGGGCATGGCTGCGGCGGCCTGGATTTGGCGGGCCGCATCTAGCGTGGCTGCGGCCTGGTTCGGTGGCGCCGCGCCGGGCGCCTCTTCTGGGACCGCGGGCGTGGCAGCAGGGGTCGGGGCACTTGCGCTGGCCGGGGCATCTCTGGACTCACCCATCAGTGGCACCATCGGGGTCTGAGTCGTCGCCGCTCGGTCTGGCATGCGTCGCGCGGCTCCCTCCTCGTAGGTCCGAACCGCCGCCGCCATCTCCAGAAGCTCCGTGCGTTCTTCTCTGAGCCGTCGCACAATCCTGGCCTCCAGCTGGTCGCAGAAGATAGCAAGCTCCCGGCACCACCAGGCAGCAGAGCCTGGCTCTGGGTATCCGTGTCTGGACTCCATTTCTTCTAGCACGCTACTGGCTTCTTCTCTGCTCCGCCGTCTCTGGACGCTTCCGCTCTCTTCACAAGCGAGGTCAGAACTCTGCAGGGGATCTCTGGGTAGCCACACCTCTTCGTGGGCGGTAACTTCTCCCAGCGCGGGCTGTTGTTGTTTTTCAGCGCGCTTTTCATGGTGGCAATATGGCGGCGCTTCCAATTTTCCAAGCGGACCGCCCAGGCACATGGTCACCTGTCTGAACAGGTCTAGTCCTTATCCTGTTCGTGACGCCAGATGTAAAGCCCCACAGGTGTTGTGTCGGTGCATTACCTTCAGGGACTCCACTCAGCTGGATCTGGTCACAGGTAGGAAATCTTCTATTTGTCGTGACGCCACTCTCAGAATTGCGGTCAGTGGGGACCGCCACTGCAGATTAAGGGTGCCTGGGGCTGATGATAGGTGCAGTCAGTTGGAGTAGCCTCCTGAGAGTGAGGCAAGCCCCAGGGCCCTGTATAGGTGTGTAGAACCACAAGGCGCAGAATAACTCCACACAAGCAGGATGTCTTTCAGGGTTTTTACTCACAGTTGATGGCAGGGTGAGTGACCCGGGCGTAGCTGGGATGAACCAAGTGGGAACCAGGTGTCCTTCAGGCTGACTTATGAGGGTGACTACTAACTCGCCTTCCTTAGCCCTTGGTGGTTTGGGGTAACCCCGACTTTGAGTCCCTATGGGGGTCACCCAGGGAAGATGCTGCAGCCTCTCTCCCCTTCGTTTGCCGTTTGCTTGTCGCCTGGGCCAGGCCACTCCAGCTGCTTGCCTCCTGTGACCTATGGGCCCTAACTGTGGCTACGTGGCTGCGGCTTTTGGTAGTGTTGTGGCGTGGGCTTTTAGAGCCCCACACCGGCAGGTTTAGCAAAAGAAAGTTGGATCTATCTCCGCTCCGGGATCTGCCGCCCGTTTGGGCCTGGTACTCTCTAGCAGTCTCCTTACTTCCCACTCCGTGCCCTTTCTTTAGCTGAAGATGGATTTCGGGTAGCACTCCTAGTTGACCGTTCTCCCCCGTCAGTAGCCACTGCGCGGGCGCTGTTAGACAGCAACAGCCCCACAGGTCTGCTCCTCACTGAGCCCTATGGAGTTCTGCTCTAACTGACTCACTGCCCCTCCTCTCCTGTTCTTGCCTACGCCACCTAGCAACCAGACTCTCTTACCACACCCCTTGAGAGGAGATGGAGGCCATGCTCCTGCTTCACCCCCTCCTGGGATCCCCAGGGGTCCTCTCATAGGTACATGTGTGAGACCTGATCACTATGCGCCTGTGTTCCACACCCCGGTCAGCCTTCTGGATTACCTGTATTGTACTGTCCCCAGCATGGGTGCAGTACTCAGTGGTGCCTGACCAGGTCAGGGGCGCCACATGTGACTCTCATCTCCTGAGGCATTTATCCCTTTATTGGACTATATTCACGTTTCTGGACTATTTTACCCTCTGTGTGATGTAATGTTTTATGGACCTTTGGTTTGCATGTAATAAAGGTTCTTGGGACTACTCACCCATATCTCACTCTGTTGATTGTGTGATACCAGGGAAGGAACTTGTGACAACCACCAACTCCTATATCAGTAATGGGAAAATATATATTGACTGAAAACAGATTTTACCTGTTGAGAATTTCGAGAGTCAAAACATAGTCTAGGACAGGAGAAAAAAAACAGATTTCTCTTATAAGTTACCATACTTGTTATTTTATAAGATGCACCATATTATAAGATGCACCCCAAATTTAGAGAAAAAAAAGTGAAAAAATATGGGGTTCGTCTTATAATCCGGTGCTGTCTTATCGGAGGGGGGGCGACAGCGGTGGTGGAGGAGGGTCACAAAAGGCAGGGGCGGTGGTGGAGAAGGGCGATGCTGCAGATCCTTGCTGTGGGCACTGTAAGGCATCTTACACATCCAGAAACTGTCGGCTGTGCGGGCTTCAAAAAAAATGGCGCTTGGAGTCAGCGAGTGTGCAGATGGAGCTCTCAGCTCAATGACAAGCTGAGATCTCATCTGTGCACGCGCCACCTCAAGGCATCATTTTCGCATGCGGTTTTCGTGTGCAGTTTGCTGCGTTTTTTACAGACCGTGCAGATTTTCTTAAGAAAATTCCATTTTCTAGTGCGCAGCGGGCCTTATGGGGTAATATCTATCCCGGGTCAGAAGGGGGTTAACCTGCCGGTGCCTTCACAAAACACACACAAACAACAGCAGGTGCTTACTCACAGGGGGTTGGACTAGGGCAGACAGGGGAGCCAGCCATCACGAATCATGGGACTTCCCCAGTCGCTAGGACAACCATCGGGGGCGGGCAGCACATGGGGTAGAAGTAGGTGCAACCATCACACTTCAGAGAGAACCTTCTTGTGCACAGCTTGGGAGAACACCTAGCACTGACAACTGGAGTTAGTGTTCCTCTCTTTGTGGGACCGTGGCTTGGAGCAGGAGGAGCAGGATAGTAACCGAGGGACACTTCACTAACAGACTTTCACGGGCACCGGCGGTGACCGCCTATGGATCCGGGATCGGCTGGAACCCATCGTGGCAGAGAACGGCACTTCGGGGCAGTGCTTAAACAACGTGTGAGTTAAAAAACACTTGTAACCGCAGCCCCTGCTTCTGCCTCTCCTTTAACCGGTGCCGACGTCCAGCGCTGTGACGCCAGCAGGGAGTACCACCACCCTCGTCCTCCGCCATCCTCTCAGGAGTAATCCCGCTCCACCTGTGGGGAGTGACAGCATCCCAGCTGCACTTAACCTCAGCCCCGGTGACAGACCCTGCAGCGGCGGCCCCATCCACGTAACAAAGGTGGTGTCACGATCACCTTAAATGACTTTCCTAAACCTCCAACTACTAGCTCCATCCTCCCTGCCACCCTTCTATCCTCCTTCCTGTACTCCTCGGGGCAACGAAACCCGAGCCAAGCCACCCTGTGATGACCCAGAGCATCTGCACCCCCGACTCGGCTACAAGTAGGTTAAAACACCTGCCCCGTGGGGCGCTATACATGCGCAGATGAGATTGTGAGTCGAGAGCTCCATCTGCGCACGCGCCAACTCTGGGCACCATTATTTGAAGCCCACACTACCGAAATTTTCAGAATAGCGGCCCCTGCCTCACCGCCCACAGTGAGCACCAGCACAGCCCCCAGCACAGCGCCCGCGGGCCGCAACATTGCCCCTGCCTCCTGTGACTCCTCTCCACCACCCCCGGAAAGCTACATTCAGATTATAAGACGCACCCCTCATTTTCCTTCCAAATTTTTGGGTGGAAAAATACGAAAAATATGGTAAATTCCAAAGTTTCTTATTTTCACATGTACTAGTAGTATTGATTGAGGAAAAAAAATCAAAGCAACTTTAGATATGCTAGATTTTATTTTTAAATGCTAATCGAAGATGGGAAAGCATAAATTGTTTTTGCTTCTCAATACAATGCTAACTCGGTTATGGTACAGGGTTGTGCGTGAGCTGCAGACATTATTGCTGGGAGTATTTCTACCATTGAATATTTGTCATTTCATCTTGTCAATTAGTTTGTGACAAATCTCCATCTCCTGGAAGTAAAGTAGGGTTGCTAATGTTGTGATCCCTTCCCTGTGTGCACGGCGCTATCTCTTTAAGACTCGATGTTCCCATAAAGTCTCATGCTGCCACTGCATCTGCAATAATAGCTTCATACAATATGTGTTGCCTGCGGTAATGAAATGATTTTTAAATTATTGTGTCATAAAGGAGATGCTTTTTTAATACATTGTTTGACAGTGGGAAAGATGCACGCTTTAATAATCTCTGCCCTCGCCACTTGTACATGTCTGCATATTTATTCCCATAATTTAATTGTCCCAGGATTCATTTTGTTGGGCACCACATTGTTTAGAAATATCTGTTCCTCGGGCCTTGAACTGGGATCTCTCTCTGCTGTGTCTTCAATTAGCAAAGCAGAGACTATGAGAACCTTTGCTGCGTAAACCTGTATGTCACCATGTTAGGTGACAAAGACAGAATGGACCTCGCAGACATTAGCTCGTTGACAAACGCTCCTCGCACATCTGTTGTTATTCTGCATTGATACCAGCGCAGGGCAGGGAGCAAAACCATTTGTAGATTTACTAATCTGTGCTAATCCTTTATATGATACAGATAATTTAACTAATTGGTGTTTTTTTAACTTCTAAACCATAAACCACCTAGCAACCAATCAGCATTCAGCTTTCATTACTTAAACAGCTCTGGTAAAATGAGAGCTGCACTGTGATAGGTTGCTATGGGTAACAAAGACAATTCTTCTTTTAGACAGTTTTGATAAATCTGCCCCAATCTAATAAACATTACGGGCCTATTTATAAAAATGGGTAAGAGAAAAACTGTCTTTGTTGCCCATAGCAACCAATCACTGCACAGCTTTCACTTCTTATAATAACCTTGATGAATAAAAGCAGCACTCTGATTGTGTAGTGTCGGCGTCCCTGAAGGGTGCCGACTTACTCACCGCCCCAGCTGGGTCGCGTCCTCCCCTAGTCATCCACGTGTCCTGATGTCTCTTTCCCCTCCCGGGGTCTGGGCACACAGCCCAAGTCTCCCAGGAGTGCGCTTAGGGCACGCGCACCGTGCCTCTGAGCCTATAGGGTGCGTTACACGCTGCGACATCGCTAACGATATATCGTCGGGGTCACGGTGTTTGTGACGCACATCCGGCATCGTTAGCGAGATCGCAGCGTGTGACAGCTAGGAGCGATGATCAACGATCGTCGCTCCAAATCATAATGTCGTTTTATTCCGCAGGTTGTTCGTCGTTCCTGCGGCACCACACATCGCTATGTATGACACCGCAGGAACAACGAACATCATCCTACTTGCGTCCATCGGAAAGTAGGAAGGAAGGAGGTGGGCGACATGTTCTGGCCACTCATCTCCTCCCCTCCTCTTCTATTGGGCGGCCGTTTTGTGACGCTGCTGTAACGTCGCTGTGACACCGAATGCACCTCCCCCTTGAAGGAGGGACTGTTCGGCAGCAACAGCGGCGTCGCTGAACAGGTATGTGCGTGTGACGCTGCCGTAGCGATATTGTTCGCTACGGCAGCGATCACCACATGTCGCACGAACGACGGGGGCGGGTGCTATCGCTCGCGACATAGATAGCAATCGCTAGCGATGTCGCAGCGTGTAAAGCACCCTTATGGCTGAGAGGCACTATGTATTTAAGGCACCTTCCCATTAGGACTTTTTTTGTTTTTAATATCCCAGTCCGAAACGCGTCAAGATTCCCATGTTCTTTTTTGACTCTGCGTTTGGTGTGTTCATGTATTTTTAAATATTTTCAAATAAAGAAGATTTTTTGTATCATTTGTACATATGCCGGGTCCAACTTCCTCTCTCTTCCCTGTTACCCCTATGTCCGTCACCTGTGCCCACCTTTCTATTCCTGTCTGCCCCTATCGTACCCATCATTCCTCTCTGTACCATCACTTGCCCTGGGGGTCAGCTACCACAGTCTTGGTCACTGCCATGGAAATGCAACCTGGCGTCCGCCTCATGGTAGGCGCTTAGTTAAGCCCCTCACACTAAAGGGTAAGCAGGGTCCCACCTGTGGTCCAGTGGATCCCCTAACCCGCTCGCTGCCCCTTCACTGACCATAAGCGTTACAGATTGGTTGTGATGGGCAACAAAAACAAACAAAAATTATATATGAATACATTAGGACCAAGTTTTGAGGGTCATATACATGTAAAGTAATAAAAGTTGTGTTCAGTGACAGTGAACTAGACTTTGGCTTCCCTTTAAAGTTATTACAACGTACTTTTTATTATAAACTTAACCTTTTTATAAATATGAACCATTGCCCACAAACACAATACCTAGCTTTCTGTAAGTCTGTATACTCACCTCCAGCAATGGATATATATCCTTAAAGAGGTTCTCAAAGATTTAAAAAAGGGCCCCATCACATAATTTAAACAGTAGCCTGTCCTAGTCACTTATCAGGATGGGCTGCAGTCTGAGGAAACATAGCTCTCAAGACCTGTGTTTCAACTGACAGAGGAACTTTATCATCGTAAGCACAAATACATGAGCTACCAAAAATGTGTGTGACAGAAAAATAAATAAATCTTCTCTTTACTGACTAAGGATGCTGGACTGAGGATGGAGACAAAATTCCTTTGTGTTCAATTAGCCAAAGAGAAGATTTATTTATTTTTTTTTGTCACAGCTCTCCTCCTGGAATCACGGAGGTATGTGTGCTTGTAATACAGTTTCTCTCAAGGAACTGTAGCTCCCCATAGCCATCAGCACTCATGCAGTCCCAAACCATAACCCTCCCACCACCATGCTTGACTATATGCAAGACACACTTGTCTTTGTCCTTTTCACCTGGTTGCACCCACACACACTTGACACCATCTGAACCAAATAAGTTTATCTTAGTCTCATCAACCACAGGACATGGTTCCAGTAATTCATGTCTTTAGTCTGCTTGTCTTCAGCAAATTGCAAGCTTTACTGTGCATCATCTTTAGAAGAGGCGTCCTTCTGGGAAAACAGTCATGCATACCAATGTGAAAAAGGGACTAACGGATTGAGAAATTGAAGGAACTCTCAAGTCGGTGGAGGAAGCCTGATGAATAGGAGTTGTTTCATAGCCAAAGGCGCTGGTTACTTGACCAGGATAGATGGTGGCCTCAATGCTGAGCTATATGTGAATATCCTACAAAATGAGTTACTTTGTACACTCGAGTACGATGGGTATGAAAAGATGACATAGTGTTCCAATAGGACATGACCCAAAGCATACATTGAGACTGGAGAATAAATGGTTCAATGACAATGAAGTAGAGGTGTTGGATTGGCTCCACAGTCCCCAGACCTCAACGCAATTGAAAATTTGTGGGTAGAGTTGAAGGAAAAGCTGTATACATACCTAAGTGAGTCAACCAGTATGCACCAACATTGGGAATATGTAGAAGATACTTGGGATTAAATTTTGGACAAGATATGCTTGAGTCTGATCAAGGTAGTGTTGAAAGCCAAAGGTGGATCGAAAAAATACTAACAACATAATAAAAATAAAAATTTAGATTTTTAGGAGCAAAACAGTAACACTTTAGTGACATGACAAGAATCTGCACAACTAATTATATGCTAAATAGTTACAAGTTAAATTTATATATAAGATAGCCAAGATAATTGTTTATAAAATGATGGTAGTCTCACATTTGAAGCTGTGGTGGATGGTGAGATTTGAAGCCTGAAAGTCAAGGGTTCAAAACATTGTTACCCTTTTGCTCTTCAGTGTATCTTCAGTCTTGTGTCCAGTGACCACTTCACTCAAAGGAGAGCAAGACTTGACCTTGAACTCACATCTCTGAGATGCTTGTGAAATATACAGTGGGTTTGCTAGACGTTTGAGTAGGATAAAACCCTCATATTACACCTAGTAATTACCGAGTGAGAACATTATACAGTCCCTGACAATACTTCTGTCGCTTATCCATGTTATGTAAATAAAAGCTTATAACCTGAGTTTAAATTTATCCATTGGTTTCATAAATTACTCTTTTGAAAGCTGAAACCCTCCAAAATTTGGTTTAGGTTATGAAAATAAAGTTGCTGCAAAGCTGAAATATTGATCATTTAATGAACACAGAAAGGTCAGATTTTGGCAAGATAAAGGTTTTGTCGCCCACAGAAAGTAATGTGAAATTCAAACAAATAATTAACTTCTAATACAAAGATATGTTGCATAGCATTGGTGAATGAAGTTGTGGTCCTATTAGAGCCATATTTAATATTTTGGGTGACTTCCATGAGCTTGAAGGATTGCATCCATGCGGTTCAACAATGATTCATACAATTTATTGATGAAGTCATCAGGAATAGCAAAGAATGCAGTCTTACATGCCTCCCAGAGTTCATCTAGATTCTTTGGTTTTGTCTTCCAAGCTTCCTCTTTCATCCTACCCCAATCATGCTCAATGATGTTCATGTCTGGAGACTGGGCTGGCCAGTCCTTGAGCACCTTGATCTTCTTTGCCAGGAGGAACTTTGTTGTAGAGATGGATGTATGAGGTGGAGCACCATCCTGCTGCAGAATTTGTCCCCTTTTATGATTGGGAATGTAAGAGGTAGCTAATACTTCTTGATATTTCAGGCTATTGATATTGCCTTCCACCTTGCAAATGTTTTGCACACCCTCATAATGAATGTAACCCCAGACCATGATCTTTCCACCACCAAACTTAACTGTTTTCTGGATCTATACGGGCTCCAGTAGGTCTCCTGCAGTATTTGCAGTGGCTGTGGTGTAATTCAACTGAAGATTCATCAGAGAAATCCACCTTCTGCCACTTTTCCAGCGTCCATCTATTTAGCAGGCTGTGGGACTTGGCAAATGCCACACTTTTTTTAATTGCCTTTTGTTTAGTGCTGGCTTCTGGGCACTGATTCGACCATGGAGGCCATTTCGAGACAGAATCCTACAAACTGTTCTAATTGACACAGGGACTAGAGGTGACCAGGCCTGTTGGAGCTCTGCTGCAGTGGAAGAGGGGCTAGCTTTGGATTTTCTAACCAACAAACGTTCCTCCTGAGCAGTTGTTTTGTGTGGTCTGCCTGACCTGGGCTTCTCAATAACATCTCCAGTCTCTTCAAATCTTTTTTTAATTCTTTGTACTTGACGCTGAGACACATTAAAGGTGCCAGCCACCTCTGCAGTGGATCTGGTCTTCAGCCTCTTGATAATCAAGGCTTTGGTCACAAGGTGGACTTTTGGCATGTTGTCAGAGGTCAAGTTGCATTTCAAGTGAAGGTTTGAGGTGATGGGTTTCTTTTAATACACACCCACTAATTAACCGGTCATTTAGTGAGCATAGGTGAGGATGTAAACTAGGATTGGGTGCAATTATTTGACAAGGCACAAAACTTTTGTCTTGCCAAAGTCTGACCTTTCTGTGTTCATTAAATGATCAATATTTCAGCTTTGCAGCAACTTTATTTTCAGAACCTAAACCAAATTTGAGAGGGTTTCAGCTTTCAAAAGAGTAATTTATGAAATCAATGGATAAATTTAAAGTCAGGTTATAAGCTTTTATTTACATAACATGGATAAGCGACAGAACTTCTGTCAGAGACTGTATATATATGTTGGGGGTGGGAGCCAGCTTTCCCGTCGCGGGGGGCTGCTCGGGGAGATTGCACTCGGATCTGGTGCCTCCTCCTCGGTGGCTCGAGCGGGCCGGACCCGGGGCTCGAGCAGCGCTCCTCGCCCTCGAGTGAAAGGGGGAATTGGGTTTTTTCGCGATGTGGAGAGTTCGTGACGCCACCCACAGGTTGTGGTGATGGTGGGCACCACCGCTGCTGGTGACGGGGTTCCCGGGAGCGATGGCGGGGAGCAGCTAGGTGTTGACCCCTCCATTGGTAGGGGCTGATGGTCCCGGGGCCCGATAGGAGGGAGGAGGATTCCGCAGGATGGCTTTTGGCCGAGTGCAGGGTTGCGGTGCAGCGCAGTGCGGTGCCGGATGGCACTGTTGTACTCACGATTAAACCACACAGAGTCACTGGTAAACTAGGAACTGCCGGTGTCCGCAGCCTTCGGTACGGAGGGTGTTTTTGGGATCCCACACACGGTACAGCAGACCCCTGTTCTTGCCCTGCAGCCAGATGCCTCTTTATCCTTCCTTGTTCACCACTCTCTATCCTCAGTCGGGAACGGGGAGCCCACTCCCCCTGCAGTGATCCGGGCCTTCCCTTGATGCCGGCGGGCCGCTACCCTGCCTCAGTCACCTCAGGCCCCTTCCTCACACTTCCCTTCCTTACAGCAGCCAGGAGCTATCCTCCCCTGGTCTGCTCTCTTCACTCTCCTCACTCACTCTGCTCCAGCCCCTCCCCCACTGCTCTGTTTAGCTCTTACAATGGGGGGGGTGTCTGTCCTGCTGCACTGGTGTGGGATCAAGTTACCAAGGAGGAGAATGGCCTGCACTTTGCTGGATTTCTGCAGGCTCTGTGACACCCTGGTTTTGCCAGGGCGTCACATATACAGTACATATGTATATACTGAATATATATATATATATATATATATATATATATATATATATATATATATATATATATGATAATGTTCAGTACCCTGAGAAATGACACTGATGCCTGATGCCATATTGCCTATCTAAGCTATCATCTTGCTATCGGCATGAGTCCTAACAATGTCTATTGTTTTTGACCAATAGGTGTTCATAGATGCAAACAATATTGGCACTAAATGTAAATAATGGAAACATTATTTCAGCAAAGGCCCAGTTGAGGACAGTGCCTAGGGCTAGTACCCTGTTTTCTCTAAAATAACACTCACCCCGAATATAAGCCCTAGCACGATTTTTCATGATTTTTGGAGTATGCTTGAAATATAAGCCCTACTCCAAAAATAAGCCCTGTGCAGAGTGTGTGTATGTGTGTGTGTATGTGTGCTTGTGCGTGTGTGTGTGTGTGTGTGTGTGTGTATATATATATATATACAAATTATAATATATATATATATATATATACAGTTAGGTCCAGAAATATTTGGACAGTGACACAAGTTTTGTTATTTTAGCTGTTTACAAAAACATGTTCAGAAATACAATTATATATAAAATATGGGCTGAAAGTGCACACTCCCAGCTGCAATATGAGAGTTTTCACATCCAAATCGGAGAAAGGGTTTAGGAATCATAGCTCTGTAATGCATAGCCTCCTCTTTTTCAAGGGACCAAAACAAATTGGACAAGGGACTCTAAGGGCTGCAATTAACTCTGAAGGCGTCTCCCTCGTTAACCTGTAATCAATGAAGTAGTTAAAAGGTCTGGGGTTGATTACAGGTGTGTGGTTTTGCATTTGGAAGCTGTTGCTGTGACCAGACAACATGCGGTCTAAGGAACTCTCAATTGAGGTGAAGCAGAACATCCTGAGGCTGAAAAAAAAGAAAAAATCCATCAGAGAGATAGCAGACATGCTTGGAGTAGCAAAATCAACAGTCGGGTACATTCTGAGAAAAAAGGAATTGACTGGTGAGCTTGGGAACTCAAAAAGGCCTGGGCGTCCAACAGTCAACAGTAAAGTCAACAGTAAAGAGAAGACTCCATGAAAGTAAATACAAAGGGTTCACATCTAGATGCAAACCATTCATCAATTCCAAAATTAGACAGGCCAGAGTTAAATTTGCTGAAAAACACCTCATGAAGCCAGCTCAGTTCTGGAAAAGTATTCTATGGACAGATGAGACAAAGATCAACCTGTACCAGAATGATGGGAAGAAAAAAAGTTTGGAGAAGAAAGGGAACGGCACATGATCCAAGGCACACCACATCCTCTGTAAAACATGGTGGAGGCAACGTGATGGCATGGGCATGCATGGCTTTCAATGGCACTGGGTCACTTGTGTTTATTGATGACATAACAGCAGACAAGAGTAGCCGGATTAATTCTGAAGTGTACCGGGATATACTTTCAGCCCAGATTCAGCCAAATGCCGCAAAGTTGATCGGATGGCGCTTCATAGTACAGATGGCCAATGACCCCAAGCATACAGCCAAAGCTACCCAGGAGTTCATGAGTGCAAAAACGTGGAACATTCTGCAATGGCCAAGTCAATCACCAGATCTTAACCCAATTGAGCATGCATTGCACTTGCTCAAATCCAGACTTAAGACGGAAAGACCCACAAACAAGCAAGACCTGAAGGCTGCGGCTGTAAAGGCCTGGCAAAGCATTAAGAAGGAGGAAACCCAGCGTTTGGTGATGTCCATGGGTTCCAGACTTAAGGCAGTGATTGCCTCCAAAGGATTCGCAACAAAATATTGAAAATAAAAATATTTTGTTTGGGTTTGGGTTTGGGTTTGGTTTATTTGTCCAATTACTTTTGACCTCCTAAAATGTGGAGTGTTTGTAAAGAAATGTGTACAATTCCTACAATTTCTATCAGATATTTTTGTTCAAACCTTCAAATTAAACGTTACAATCTGCACTTGAATTCTGTTGTAGAGATTTCATTTCAAATCCAATGTGGTGGCATGCAGAGCCCAACTCGCGAAAATTGTGTCACTGTCCAAATATTTCTGGACCTAACTGTATATATATATACTGATGTGTTACACACAGGGTTTGGAGAGTTATATTGATGTTCCAGAATGTGATATGATTGTATGTGAATAAATATTCATTTTTTTTTGTTGAATGGAGGAAAAATAAGTCATCTCCTGAAAATGAGCCCTAGCCCATCTTTCCAAGCAAAAAAGTATATAAGACCCTGTCTTATTTTCGGAGAAACATGGTATGTGTGTGGCGCCCTTGGACTAGCCAGGTCGTCACAGGTACTACAGCACAACACCCCCACCCCGAAATAGGCACATCAGTCAGACACAAATCCTTGTTGCCTCCCTCCAGGGGCTGATGTCCACACCAGGTGGGGTGGAGCCAGGCGCTTGGCCCCACACACTGAGGAGTTCACAGTCCTGGAGGCGGGAAAAGGAAGTCAGTCAGAAGTGAGTAGGAGTCAGGAGAGGAGTGAAGTAGTAGTGGAGGAGCAAACTGACTGTGTCCGGGTACCGAGAGAGTGGTGGCCGTCTGCAGGAGAGGCAGATCGACGCGGAACCGTAGGACCGGGGACGGGCGGTGGTGAACTGGGGAGCGAAGTGAAGCCAGCACAAATCGGCAGGGCCTGCGGACCCCGACCGGGCTTGGAGTCGCCGTTAAACAGGTCAAATCCGTTAGTGACCGGAACCCCAGGGGTTTCCAAACAGCCAAGACGCGATTGAAGGCAACCGTCCAAACAGCAAAAGGGAAATACAGCTACCGCCACAGCTAGAGTTCCCAGGGCCAGAGCCTGCGGGCAAAAGGGCTCCTCCGGCACATATCCACGCTGGGGAGAGGGTTACCTGTGGGAAGCCATCGGGACCGAACACATACAAAAGGTGCAGGGAAAGGCAGCCACCACCAACCGTCCGGGAGAAGCCACAGCAGCCGGCTGCGGGACCCGTCCATCCAGCCGTTTGTTTTACCAGAGACTGTGCATTCATTTGTGGCTGAGTGAGTACTACCATGCCGACTGGCACCGCGCTGCGCAGTCCAAGCGACCCTGCACCTTGCCAGCCCTGCTTCCCCGTCAAATCAACCGGGCCCCGGGACCACCAACCCCCTACCCACGGAGGGGGAAAACATCTCAGCTGCTCCCTAACAACGCTCCCGGGATTCCCGTCACCAGCAGCGGTGGTGCCCACCTTCACCACAAACCGTGGGTGGCGTCACAGACCAATCCCCAAACCAAACCACCCCTTTCACTCACGGGCGAGGAGCGCCGCTCGAGTCCCTGGATCCGGCCCACCGCTCGAGTCACCGAGCAGCAGCAGCAGCGCCGGACCCGAGCACCAGCGAGAGCGCAGCAGCGACGGCTCCCTCCCCGCCTGCGACAACTTGGCGTCACGAACAGGATCTTACCGTTCTACCGGCTGGTAGAAGTGCGCCTGGTGTCCCGCCGGCAGTATCCGGCCGAAAAATTTCAGAAGCCGCCATCTTGGGTGCGAAAATTTTCCCGCTCGAGCGTCTTCTCGAGCGGTGGAGGCGCGAAAGCCGAAGCTCCGCCCCTGAAGAGGAGGTGCTGAGAAAAGACCAAGGGGGGGCGGAAACAAGATGTCTGCGCCCGACGAGGCCGCTGGAGGAGCGGCGGTCACAGCCGCAGCGGCGCCCGTGAATGAGAATGGGCCAGGCCGTGCTCCGGCCGCACGAGCAGGGGAGGCCGCGGCCCCCGCCATTGCCCAGGTGATGCCGTTCTCCTTGCCCTATGTGCATGGAGCTACCTGGCTGCCACAGTACGATGGGAAACCTGACGCTTTGCAGGTCTTCCGGAAGAAGCTTAACCCGGTCCTAGAACTATATCCCCTGACCGACAAGCAACGTGCAGCGATAGTGCTGGGGCAGCTAACCGGCGCGGCTGAGCAGGAGACGGAGACCTGGACCAAGGGGGACCGGTCCTCCGTGGCCACCATCTTTGAAAAGCTACAGATTGCCTTCGAGACCCGCACCGAAGTCGAGCTGCGGATGTAGTTTTACCAATGTCGACAGCGGCCTGCAGACAGTATTCGAGACTATGCCTTGCGCCTGCAAACTTCCCTCCGCACACTGAAGCGGTTGGATGCCATTAGTGATGCAGACAGCAACAAAATGTTAGTCGAGCAGTTCGTGCAGGGGATGGGATCCCCGGAGGACCGCAAGCTGCTCCAGCTGTGGGCCCTAGAACACCCTAATGTGGACTTTGCCATGCTGAAAGAACGGGCCATCAAAGCTCTGCAACCCCCAGCATCCGACGTCCCGGAAGCGGCCCCATGGCCAGCTGAGACGGCTCCCATCGTGGTAGCCCCCTCTCTCCCAGCTCCCTCGGCGCCTGCAGCCCCTGGCGGAATGATGGAGGAGCTGGCTGCCCAGGTCCGTCGCATGGATGGAGACCACGCCAAGATCCTCGCCGCACTACAGCCTCCAACTAGACCCAAGCCCCCGGGGAGGATGCAGCTCGCCGACAGCCCGGAGGACGTCCCCTGGATGCAGCGGAGAAGGGCCAATGACTCACGGTATGGACCTCCAATTTGTTACAGGTGCAGCAAGCCCGGCCACTACTCCCGACGGTGTCCGTTAAACGAACAACCCCTGGGGCCAAGGGCCAATCCTCAGGAGTAGAACCCAGTGGCCCCCCAAACTGGCGGGACCGGTACATTGGAGCACGGCCCATCATCCCTCTGGCAGTGGACAGCATCCCGCTGATGGCACTCATAGACACTGAATCCCAGGTAACCACGATACCTTACACACTGTATCAGTGGTATTGGGGAAATGATGAACTTGCCCCTCCAGACGGTAGCATGACACTGGTCGCAGCCGATGGACTCCCCTTGACCCAAGTGGGGTACAAACAAGTAGCCATGACCGTGGGACGGGCTGAACTGCAGCACCAGGGAATCATTGTGATAATGAATGAACCCAGCGACCATAACCCGAAGGTAGTGCTAGGGACTAATGTGATGGAGCACTGCATGAGTGAGGTGTTGACCCTACTGCGGCAGCTGGCCGCCACAGCAGCGGGAGGCCGACAGAAGGCGGTGCAGCGTGAGATCCGGGCCTTGATGTATCGGCAGCAAGTGAACTCAACAGGAGGGGAGATTGGGGGCGTGAGAGTGATGGATGCGGCCCCTTTGATTGTGCCTCCCAGGAGTGAAATGATGATCTGCTGCAGGGCAGCGGTAGGTCCCCAGGGGCGTGATTACCCAGCCATGGTAGAGCCCATGCCCTCCGAACACTGGCCCACAGTAATGGCCGCCCGAGGAGTGGTAGACGTCAAGAAAGGGAGAGTGCCCGTAAGGGTGTTAAACTGCGGGGAGGAGGAGGTTAGGCTTCCCCGGTACGCTCCCCTCGCCAAGCTGCTTACTCTAGACCCCCACACCATCCAGGAGGTCGTTCCCCTGACCTCACCGCCTCCTGCCAGTCATCACCCATCCCCGGGGTGGTTAGAGGAGTGGTGTCAATGTGGCGCCCCTGACCTGGTCAGGCACCACTGAGTACTGCACCCATGCTGGGGACAGTACAATACAGGTAATCCAGATGGCTGACAGGGGTGTGGAACACAGGCGCATAGTGACCAGGTCTCACACATGTACCCATGAGAGGACCCCTGGGGATCCCAGGAGGGGGCAAGCCTTCACCTTCACTGGAATAGTGGAGGGGGTAGAGCCTCCATCTCCTCTCAAGGGGTGTGGTGGAGAGTCTGGTTGCTAGGTGGCGTAGGCAAGAACAGGAGAGGAGGAGCAGTGAGCCAGTTCAGTGTAGAGTCCAGGGAGCTCAAGTGAGGAGCAGATCCCTGGAGCTGTGCAATCTGACAGCGTCCGCGCAGTGGCTATTGACGGGGGAGAACGGTCAACTAGGAGTGCTGCCTGAAAGCCAGCTTCAGCTAGGGAGTGCAACGGAGTGGGAAGTAAGGAGACTGCTAGAGAGCACCAGGCCCAACCGGGCGGCAGATCCCGAAGCGGGGATAGATTCAACTTTCTTCTGCTAAACCTGCCGGTGTGGGGCTCTTAAAGCCCACACCACAACACTACAAAAGCCGCAGCCACGTAACCACAAGTTAGGGCCCATAGGTCATAGGAGGCAAGAGGCTGGAGTGGCCTGGACCGGGGAACAAGCACACGGCAAAACAAGAAGGGGAGAGAGGCTTGGAGCATCTTCCCTGGGTGACCCCCATAGGGACTCAAAGTCGGGGTTACCCCAAACCACCAAGGGCTAAGGAAGGCGAGTCAGTAGTCACCCTCATAAAGTCAGCCTGAAGGATACCTGGTTCCACCTGGTTCGTCCCAGCTACGCCCGGGTTACTCACCCTGCCATCAAATGTGAGTAAAAACCCTGAAAGACACTCTGCCTGTGTGGTCATTCTGCGACTTGTAGTACTACGCATCTACACCGGGCCCTGGGGCTTGCCTCACTCTCAGGAGGCTACTACATCTGACTGCACATATCATCAGCCCCAGGCACCCCTAACCTGCAGTGGCGGTCCCCACTGACCGCAATACTGAGAGTGGCGTCACGATCAAAACCGAAGATTCCCTACCTGTGACCAGCACCAGCTACGTGGAGTCCCTGAAGGTATGCACCGACACAACACCTGCGGGGCTTCACATCAAGAGTTACACGCAGGCACTGATGACACCCCCACACATCACAAAGAAGGGGTATACAGAGTGGTACAGGAGTACGAGCAGGTTTTCAGCAAACATTCACTAGACTTCGGGCGGATTAAAGGGGTCCAACACCATATCCCCACCATCGAGCATCCTCCCTTTAAAGAGAGATACAGACCTATCCCCCCTGCACACTACCAATGCGCCACAGGTGCATTGTATCCATCTGTATGTACCTTCACTTCTTTTGTGTAATACTATAATGCTGTTTATACTATATACAGTATAGTGTAAAACTATACTTATAGTATAGTAATATTAACTAAAATCAAGAAGTGATTAAAAGCAACAACAAGCTCTTTAACCCATTTAATACCTACAAATATGCCTTAAAAATCTTGGCACCTGGTGCTACCAAGGGATCTACTTCTTTAAATGCAGAATTCTTCATGTGTCGGAAACAATGGCCACATGTCACTTCCTATTGTCTTGTTAGGGACGAAGATAAATGAGCCTCTGTCGTAATTTAGATCAACTGCTCCTCTGCTAACTTCTATTATTTGCTTATTTATGGAGTGGTATCTAATTAAAAGCACAGTCAGGTGCGTGCGCTGCATACAAAGTGATTTTGGAAGCGGTCTGGGCAAATCAATACTCATTTTTGAAGGTGCATTTAAAGCACATTTACAACAGAGGTATGCAAAGTACACAGTATACACATTAAGACTATCGAGTGCAAACAATAAGAAAGATGGATTATTCTGTCTTCGGAAGGGCTGCTAAGACGCCATCTCCTATACACACTTAACTGCTTCCTTGCTGGCTTATTGTGCTTCTTCTAGAGCCTTCTTGGCTGTATCACATCTTACTTGCAAAGTCTCCTTAAGGAGAATAGTGTTCCCCCGTGGTCCCCACATAGCTTTCTCATGAGCCAGATCAGACACCCCCATACTTTGCACTGACGAGGGGCAAGCACCCCGAAACACCGTGTCTGCAAATTGGGATTCTGATCTGGCTTATATATCCTGAGTCATATTGCAAAGGATTGTCGAAAATCCACTTGTGACTTTTAGGATCGCTACTTCCAATAGGTGGCGCTGTGCTAGAGTTTGTCTCCTTTACTGGAGAGACAATTTGAATATTTCCCAGAGGGGCATTGCAGCTATAAGTCCCCTTACCTGGCAGCCAGACTGGCTTGCAAAGTCTCCTTAAGGAGAATAGTGTTCCCCCGTGGAATTTTAGGGGCATTGCAGCTATAAGTCCCCTTACCTGGCAGCCAGACTGGCTTGCAAAGTCTCCTTAAGGAGAATAGTGTTCCCCCGTGGTCCCCACATAGCTTTCTCATGAGCCAGATCAGACACCCCCATACTTTGCACTGACGAGGGGCAAGCACCCCGAAACACCGTGTCTGCAAATTGGGATTCTGATCTGGCTTATATATCCTGAGTCATATTGCAAAGGATTGTCGAAAATCCACTTGTGACTTTTAGGATCGCTACTTCCAATAGGTGGCGCTGTGCTAGAGTTTGTCTCCTTTACTGGAGAGACAATTTGAATATTTCCCAGAGGGGCATTGCAGCTATAAGTCCCCTTACCTGGCAGCCAGACTGGCTTGCAAAGTCTCCTTAAGGAGAATAGTGTTCCCCCGTGGAATTTTAGGGGCATTGCAGCTATAAGTCCCCTTACCTGGCAGCCAGACTGGCTTGCAAAGTCTCCTTAAGGAGAATAGTGTTCCCCCGTGGTCCCCACATAGCTTTCTCATGAGCCAGATCAGACACCCCCATACTTTGCACTGACGAGGGGCAAGCACCCCGAAACACCGTGTCTGCAAATTGGGATTCTGATCTGGCTTATATATCCTGAGTCATATTGCAAAGGATTGTCGAAAATCCACTTGTGACTTTTAGGATCGCTACTTCCAATAGGTGGCGCTGTGCTAGAGTTTGTCTCCTTTACTGGAGAGACAATTTGAATATTTCCCAGAGGGGCATTGCAGCTATAAGTCCCCTTACCTGGCAGCCAGACTGGCTTGCAAAGTCTCCTTAAGGAGAATAGTGTTCCCCCGTGGAATTTTAGGGGCATTGCAGCTATAAGTCCCCTTACCTGGCAGCCAGACTGGCTTGCAAAGTCTCCTTAAGGAGAATAGTGTTCCCCCGTGGTCCCCACATAGCTTTCTCATGAGCCAGATCAGACACCCCCATACTTTGCACTGACGAGGGGCAAGCACCCCGAAACACCGTGTCTGCAAATTGGGATTCTGATCTGGCTTATATATCCTGAGTCATATTGCAAAGGATTGTCGAAAATCCACTTGTGACTTTTAGGATCGCTACTTCCAATAGGTGGCGCTGTGCTAGAGTTTGTCTCCTTTACTGGAGAGACAATTTGAATATTTCCCAGAGGGGCATTGCAGCTATAAGTCCCCTTACCTGGCAGCCAGACTGGCTTGCAAAGTCTCCTTAAGGAGAATAGTGTTCCCCCGTGGAATTTTAGGGGCATTGCAGCTATAAGTCCCCTTACCTGGCAGCCAGACTGGCTTGCAAAGTCTCCTTAAGGAGAATAGTGTTCCCCCATGGTCCCCACATAGCTTTCTCATGAGCCAGATCAGACACCCCCATACTTTGCACTGACGAGGGGCAAGCACCCCGAAACACCGTGTCTGCAAATTGGGATTCTGATCTGGCTTATATATCCTGAGTCATATTGCAAAGGATTGTCGAAAATCCACTTGTGACTTTTAGGATCGCTACTTCCAATAGGTGGCGCTGTGCTAGAGTTTGTCTCCTTTACTGGAGAGACAATTTGAATATTTCCCAGAGGGGCATTGCAGCTATAAGTCCCCTTACCTGGCAGCCAGACTGGCTTGCAAAGTCTCCTTAAGGAGAATAGTGTTCCCCCGTGGAATTTTAGGGGCATTGCAGCTATAAGTCCCCTTACCTGGCAGCCAGACTGGCTTGCAAAGTCTCCTTAAGGAGAATAGTGTTCCCCCGTGGTCCCCACATAGCTTTCTCATGAGCCAGATCAGACACCCCCATACTTTGCACTGACGAGGGGCAAGCACCCCGAAACACCGTGTCTGCAAATTGGGATTCTGATCTGGCTTATATATCCTGAGTCATATTGCAAAGGATTGTCGAAAATCCACTTGTGACTTTTAGGATCGCTACTTCCAATAGGTGGCGCTGTGCTAGAGTTTGTCTCCTTTACTGGAGAGACAATTTGAATATTTCCCAGAGGGGCATTGCAGCTATAAGTCCCCTTACCTGGCAGCCAGACTGGCTTGCAAAGTCTCCTTAAGGAGAATAGTGTTCCCCCGTGGAATTTTAGGGGCATTGCAGCTATAAGTCCCCTTACCTGGCAGCCAGACTGGCTTGCAAAGTCTCCTTAAGGAGAATAGTGTTCCCCCGTGGTCCCCACATAGCTTTCTCATGAGCCAGATCAGACACCCCCATACTTTGCACTGACGAGGGGCAAGCACCCCGAAACACCGTGTCTGCAAATTGGGATTCTGATCTGGCTTATATATCCTGAGTCATATTGCAAAGGATTGTCGAAAATCCACTTGTGACTTTTAGGATCGCTACTTCCAATAGGTGGCGCTGTGCTAGAGTTTGTCTCCTTTACTGGAGAGACAATTTGAATATTTCCCAGAGGGGCATTGCAGCTATAAGTCCCCTTACCTGGCAGCCAGACTGGCTTGCAAAGTCTCCTTAAGGAGAATAGTGTTCCCCCGTGGAATTTTAGGGGCATTGCAGCTATAAGTCCCCTTACCTGGCAGCCAGACTGGCTTGCAAAGTCTCCTTAAGGAGAATAGTGTTCCCCCGTGGTCCCCACATAGCTTTCTCATGAGCCAGATCAGACACCCCCATACTTTGCACTGACGAGGGGCAAGCACCCCGAAACACCGTGTCTGCAAATTGGGATTCTGATCTGGCTTATATATCCTGAGTCATATTGCAAAGGATTGTCGAAAATCCACTTGTGACTTTTAGGATCGCTACTTCCAATAGGTGGCGCTGTGCTAGAGTTTGTCTCCTTTACTGGAGAGACAATTTGAATATTTCCCAGAGGGGCATTGCAGCTATAAGTCCCCTTACCTGGCAGCCAGACTGGCTTGCAAAGTCTCCTTAAGGAGAATAGTGTTCCCCCGTGGAATTTTAGGGGCATTGCAGCTATAAGTCCCCTTACCTGGCAGCCAGACTGGCTTGCAAAGTCTCCTTAAGGAGAATAGTGTTCCCCCGTGGTCCCCACATAGCTTTCTCATGAGCCAGATCAGACACCCCCATACTTTGCACTGACGAGGGGCAAGCACCCCGAAACACCGTGTCTGCAAATTGGGATTCTGATCTGGCTTATATATCCTGAGTCATATTGCAAAGGATTGTCGAAAATCCACTTGTGACTTTTAGGATCGCTACTTCCAATAGGTGGCGCTGTGCTAGAGTTTGTCTCCTTTACTGGAGAGACAATTTGAATATTTCCCAGAGGGGCATTGCAGCTATAAGTCCCCTTACCTGGCAGCCAGACTGGCTTGCAAAGTCTCCTTAAGGAGAATAGTGTTCCCCCGTGGAATTTTAGGGGCATTGCAGCTATAAGTCCCCTTACCTGGCAGCCAGACTGGCTTGCAAAGTCTCCTTAAGGAGAATAGTGTTCCCCCGTGGTCCCCACATAGCTTTCTCATGAGCCAGATCAGACACCCCCATACTTTGCACTGACGAGGGGCAAGCACCCCGAAACACCGTGTCTGCAAATTGGGATTCTGATCTGGCTTATATATCCTGAGTCATATTGCAAAGGATTGTCGAAAATCCACTTGTGACTTTTAGGATCGCTACTTCCAATAGGTGGCGCTGTGCTAGAGTTTGTCTCCTTTACTGGAGAGACAATTTGAATATTTCCCAGAGGGGCATTGCAGCTATAAGTCCCCTTACCTGGCAGCCAGACTGGCTTGCAAAGTCTCCTTAAGGAGAATAGTGTTCCCCCGTGGAATTTTAGGGGCATTGCAGCTATAAGTCCCCTTACCTGGCAGCCAGACTGGCTTGCAAAGTCTCCTTAAGGAGAATAGTGTTCCCCCGTGGTCCCCACATAGCTTTCTCATGAGCCAGATCAGACACCCCCATACTTTGCACTGACGAGGGGCAAGCACCCCGAAACACCGTGTCTGCAAATTGGGATTCTGATCTGGCTTATATATCCTGAGTCATATTGCAAAGGATTGTCGAAAATCCACTTGTGACTTTTAGGATCGCTACTTCCAATAGGTGGCGCTGTGCTAGAGTTTGTCTCCTTTACTGGAGAGACAATTTGAATATTTCCCAGAGGGGCATTGCAGCTATAAGTCCCCTTACCTGGCAGCCAGACTGGCTTGCAAAGTCTCCTTAAGGAGAATAGTGTTCCCCCGTGGAATTTTAGGGGCATTGCAGCTATAAGTCCCCTTACCTGGCAGCCAGACTGGCTTGCAAAGTCTCCTTAAGGAGAATAGTGTTCCCCCGTGGTCCCCACATAGCTTTCTCATGAGCCAGATCAGACACCCCCATACTTTGCACTGACGAGGGGCAAGCACCCCGAAACACCGTGTCTGCAAATTGGGATTCTGATCTGGCTTATATATCCTGAGTCATATTGCAAAGGATTGTCGAAAATCCACTTGTGACTTTTAGGATCGCTACTTCCAATAGGTGGCGCTGTGCTAGAGTTTGTCTCCTTTACTGGAGAGACAATTTGAATATTTCCCAGAGGGGCATTGCAGCTATAAGTCCCCTTACCTGGCAGCCAGACTGGCTTGCAAAGTCTCCTTAAGGAGAATAGTGTTCCCCCGTGGAATTTTAGGGGCATTGCAGCTATAAGTCCCCTTACCTGGCAGCCAGACTGGCTTGCAAAGTCTCCTTAAGGAGAATAGTGTTCCCCCGTGGTCCCCACATAGCTTTCTCATGAGCCAGATCAGACACCCCCATACTTTGCACTGACGAGGGGCAAGCACCCCGAAACACCGTGTCTGCAAATTGGGATTCTGATCTGGCTTATATATCCTGAGTCATATTGCAAAGGATTGTCGAAAATCCACTTGTGACTTTTAGGATCGCTACTTCCAATAGGTGGCGCTGTGCTAGAGTTTGTCTCCTTTACTGGAGAGACAATTTGAATATTTCCCAGAGGGGCATTGCAGCTATAAGTCCCCTTACCTGGCAGCCAGACTGGCTTGCAAAGTCTCCTTAAGGAGAATAGTGTTCCCCCGTGGAATTTTAGGGGCATTGCAGCTATAAGTCCCCTTACCTGGCAGCCAGACTGGCTTGCAAAGTCTCCTTAAGGAGAATAGTGTTCCCCCGTGGTCCCCACATAGCTTTCTCATGAGCCAGATCAGACACCCCCATACTTTGCACTGACGAGGGGCAAGCACCCCGAAACACCGTGTCTGCAAATTGGGATTCTGATCTGGCTTATATATCCTGAGTCATATTGCAAAGGATTGTCGAAAATCCACTTGTGACTTTTAGGATCGCTACTTCCAATAGGTGGCGCTGTGCTAGAGTTTGTCTCCTTTACTGGAGAGACAATTTGAATATTTCCCAGAGGGGCATTGCAGCTATAAGTCCCCTTACCTGGCAGCCAGACTGGCTTGCAAAGTCTCCTTAAGGAGAATAGTGTTCCCCCGTGGAATTTTAGGGGCATTGCAGCTATAAGTCCCCTTACCTGGCAGCCAGACTGGCTTGCAAAGTCTCCTTAAGGAGAATAGTGTTCCCCCGTGGTCCCCACATAGCTTTCTCATGAGCCAGATCAGACACCCCCATACTTTGCACTGACGAGGGGCAAGCACCCCGAAACACCGTGTCTGCAAATTGGGATTCTGATCTGGCTTATATATCCTGAGTCATATTGCAAAGGATTGTCGAAAATCCACTTGTGACTTTTAGGATCGCTACTTCCAATAGGTGGCGCTGTGCTAGAGTTTGTCTCCTTTACTGGAGAGACAATTTGAATATTTCCCAGAGGGGCATTGCAGCTATAAGTCCCCTTACCTGGCAGCCAGACTGGCTTGCAAAGTCTCCTTAAGGAGAATAGTGTTCCCCCGTGGAATTTTAGGGGCATTGCAGCTATAAGTCCCCTTACCTGGCAGCCAGACTGGCTTGCAAAGTCTCCTTAAGGAGAATAGTGTTCCCCCGTGGTCCCCACATAGCTTTCTCATGAGCCAGATCAGACACCCCCATACTTTGCACTGACGAGGGGCAAGCACCCCGAAACACCGTGTCTGCAAATTGGGATTCTGATCTGGCTTATATATCCTGAGTCATATTGCAAAGGATTGTCGAAAATCCACTTGTGACTTTTAGGATCGCTACTTCCAATAGGTGGCGCTGTGCTAGAGTTTGTCTCCTTTACTGGAGAGACAATTTGAATATTTCCCAGAGGGGCATTGCAGCTATAAGTCCCCTTACCTGGCAGCCAGACTGGCTTGCAAAGTCTCCTTAAGGAGAATAGTGTTCCCCCGTGGAATTTTAGGGGCATTGCAGCTATAAGTCCCCTTACCTGGCAGCCAGACTGGCTTGCAAAGTCTCCTTAAGGAGAATAGTGTTCCCCCGTGGTCCCCACATAGCTTTCTCATGAGCCAGATCAGACACCCCCATACTTTGCACTGACGAGGGGCAAGCACCCCGAAACACCGTGTCTGCAAATTGGGATTCTGATCTGGCTTATATATCCTGAGTCATATTGCAAAGGATTGTCGAAAATCCACTTGTGACTTTTAGGATCGCTACTTCCAATAGGTGGCGCTGTGCTAGAGTTTGTCTCCTTTACTGGAGAGACAATTTGAATATTTCCCAGAGGGGCATTGCAGCTATAAGTCCCCTTACCTGGCAGCCAGACTGGCTTGCAAAGTCTCCTTAAGGAGAATAGTGTTCCCCCGTGGAATTTTAGGGGCATTGCAGCTATAAGTCCCCTTACCTGGCAGCCAGACTGGCTTGCAAAGTCTCCTTAAGGAGAATAGTGTTCCCCCGTGGTCCCCACATAGCTTTCTCATGAGCCAGATCAGACACCCCCATACTTTGCACTGACGAGGGGCAAGCACCCCGAAACACCGTGTCTGCAAATTGGGATTCTGATCTGGCTTATATATCCTGAGTCATATTGCAAAGGATTGTCGAAAATCCACTTGTGACTTTTAGGATCGCTACTTCCAATAGGTGGCGCTGTGCTAGAGTTTGTCTCCTTTACTGGAGAGACAATTTGAATATTTCCCAGAGGGGCATTGCAGCTATAAGTCCCCTTACCTGGCAGCCAGACTGGCTTGCAAAGTCTCCTTAAGGAGAATAGTGTTCCCCCGTGGAATTTTAGGGGCATTGCAGCTATAAGTCCCCTTACCTGGCAGCCAGACTGGCTTGCAAAGTCTCCTTAAGGAGAATAGTGTTCCCCCGTGGTCCCCACATAGCTTTCTCATGAGCCAGATCAGACACCCCCATACTTTGCACTGACGAGGGGCAAGCACCCCGAAACACCGTGTCTGCAAATTGGGATTCTGATCTGGCTTATATATCCTGAGTCATATTGCAAAGGATTGTCGAAAATCCACTTGTGACTTTTAGGATCGCTACTTCCAATAGGTGGCGCTGTGCTAGAGTTTGTCTCCTTTACTGGAGAGACAATTTGAATATTTCCCAGAGGGGCATTGCAGCTATAAGTCCCCTTACCTGGCAGCCAGACTGGCTTGCAAAGTCTCCTTAAGGAGAATAGTGTTCCCCCGTGGAATTTTAGGGGCATTGCAGCTATAAGTCCCCTTACCTGGCAGCCAGACTGGCTTGCAAAGTCTCCTTAAGGAGAATAGTGTTCCCCCGTGGTCCCCACATAGCTTTCTCATGAGCCAGATCAGACACCCCCATACTTTGCACTGACGAGGGGCAAGCACCCCGAAACACCGTGTCTGCAAATTGGGATTCTGATCTGGCTTATATATCCTGAGTCATATTGCAAAGGATTGTCGAAAATCCACTTGTGACTTTTAGGATCGCTACTTCCAATAGGTGGCGCTGTGCTAGAGTTTGTCTCCTTTACTGGAGAGACAATTTGAATATTTCCCAGAGGGGCATTGCAGCTATAAGTCCCCTTACCTGGCAGCCAGACTGGCTTGCAAAGTCTCCTTAAGGAGAATAGTGTTCCCCCGTGGAATTTTAGGGGCATTGCAGCTATAAGTCCCCTTACCTGGCAGCCAGACTGGCTTGCAAAGTCTCCTTAAGGAGAATAGTGTTCCCCCGTGGTCCCCACATAGCTTTCTCATGAGCCAGATCAGACACCCCCATACTTTGCACTGACGAGGGGCAAGCACCCCGAAACACCGTGTCTGCAAATTGGGATTCTGATCTGGCTTATATATCCTGAGTCATATTGCAAAGGATTGTCGAAAATCCACTTGTGACTTTTAGGATCGCTACTTCCAATAGGTGGCGCTGTGCTAGAGTTTGTCTCCTTTACTGGAGAGACAATTTGAATATTTCCCAGAGGGGCATTGCAGCTATAAGTCCCCTTACCTGGCAGCCAGACTGGCTTGCAAAGTCTCCTTAAGGAGAATAGTGTTCCCCCGTGGAATTTTAGGGGCATTGCAGCTATAAGTCCCCTTACCTGGCAGCCAGACTGGCTTGCAAAGTCTCCTTAAGGAGAATAGTGTTCCCCCGTGGTCCCCACATAGCTTTCTCATGAGCCAGATCAGACACCCCCATACTTTGCACTGACGAGGGGCAAGCACCCCGAAACACCGTGTCTGCAAATTGGGATTCTGATCTGGCTTATATATCCTGAGTCATATTGCAAAGGATTGTCGAAAATCCACTTGTGACTTTTAGGATCGCTACTTCCAATAGGTGGCGCTGTGCTAGAGTTTGTCTCCTTTACTGGAGAGACAATTTGAATATTTCCCAGAGGGGCATTGCAGCTATAAGTCCCCTTACCTGGCAGCCAGACTGGCTTGCAAAGTCTCCTTAAGGAGAATAGTGTTCCCCCGTGGAATTTTAGGGGCATTGCAGCTATAAGTCCCCTTACCTGGCAGCCAGACTGGCTTGCAAAGTCTCCTTAAGGAGAATAGTGTTCCCCCGTGGTCCCCACATAGCTTTCTCATGAGCCAGATCAGACACCCCCATACTTTGCACTGACGAGGGGCAAGCACCCCGAAACACCGTGTCTGCAAATTGGGATTCTGATCTGGCTTATATATCCTGAGTCATATTGCAAAGGATTGTCGAAAATCCACTTGTGACTTTTAGGATCGCTACTTCCAATAGGTGGCGCTGTGCTAGAGTTTGTCTCCTTTACTGGAGAGACAATTTGAATATTTCCCAGAGGGGCATTGCAGCTATAAGTCCCCTTACCTGGCAGCCAGACTGGCTTGCAAAGTCTCCTTAAGGAGAATAGTGTTCCCCCGTGGAATTTTAGGGGCATTGCAGCTATAAGTCCCCTTACCTGGCAGCCAGACTGGCTTGCAAAGTCTCCTTAAGGAGAATAGTGTTCCCCCGTGGTCCCCACATATCTTTCTCATGAGCCAGATCAGACACCCCCATACTTTGCACTGACGAGGGGCAAGCACCCCGAAACACCGTGTCTGCAAATTGGGATTCTGATCTGGCTTATATATCCTGAGTCATATTGCAAAGGATTGTCGAAAATCCACTTGTGACTTTTAGGATCGCTACTTCCAATAGGTGGCGCTGTGCTAGAGTTTGTCTCCTTTACTGGAGAGACAATTTGAATATTTCCCAGAGGGGCATTGCAGCTATAAGTCCCCTTACCTGGCAGCCAGACTGGCTTGCAAAGTCTCCTTAAGGAGAATAGTGTTCCCCCGTGGAATTTTAGGGGCATTGCAGCTATAAGTCCCCTTACCTGGCAGCCAGACTGGCTTGCAAAGTCTCCTTAAGGAGAATAGTGTTCCCCCGTGGTCCCCACATAGCTTTCTCATGAGCCAGATCAGACACCCCCATACTTTGCACTGACGAGGGGCAAGCACCCCGAAACACCGTGTCTGCAAATTGGGATTCTGATCTGGCTTATATATCCTGAGTCATATTGCAAAGGATTGTCGAAAATCCACTTGTGACTTTTAGGATCGCTACTTCCAATAGGTGGCGCTGTGCTAGAGTTTGTCTCCTTTACTGGAGAGACAATTCACATCTTACCAGCATTGTGAACAAATGGAGAACACGTGCAGTAATTCTTTAATTAATTTGGCCTTCACCTAGGTTTTTATAAAAGCCAAGAAATCCTTTTTTTTTGGATCGTTCTGCGTAATCTATTGAAATGTCAGTTTTGCACTTTAATTAGTCATTGATTTTACCATGAAGGGTTTGTAAATTAAGGAATCTTGTCACTGGGTAGATAAAACCAACACTGAGTATGGAAAAGTTATTTGTTGTGTTGACAGTGGAAGAATGGAGGCAAATGTTACAATAACTGGGTCTTTCATGCCTGGGTTGATCACAGAGATTGGGACTTCTTGCTAATCGAACACTTATGTTTCGTTTTTTAAAGGGGAAGACTGGGTCTAAGGAGAAAACTTTTCTCTTTGCGGAGACTAACACACCAAGCTAGCATGCCAGTGAGGAGACTTACAGCTGCAATTGACTCTTCAGGGAGGAAGGAGGCGAACTTCAGTGCCCCCTATTGGAAGTAGCAATCCTAAAAGTCAAAAGTGACCCTTTAACGAACCTTTTCATGTGACTTAGGATATAAGTCTCCTCACTGGCATACCAGATTGGTGTGTCAGTCTCCACAAGGAGAATAGCTTTCCCCTTAGACTCTGTCTTCACTTCTCATACAGCCAGATCAGATCTCATACTTTGCACTTAGGGTGGGCAATCACCCTGAAACACTGTGTCTGAAAATTGAAGCTCTGATCTGGCATAAATCCTAAGTCATATGACAAGGCTCGTTTAAGAGTCACTTTTGACTTTTAGGATTGCTACCTCCAGTAGGTTGCACTAAAGTTAGTCTCCTTCCTCCTTGAAGAGACAATTTGCAAAGGGCAAGGCTAAAACTGAATAATAGAAGGATTACAGGGGAATATGGAACTAGCATAGGGGGCAAATGAGAGTATTAAGATCAGCAGACAGCTCATGTAGGGCATAGTCATGGGGGGTGCAAAGAAAGGAAACAGTTCCATGCCTAGATAAGCGAGGGTCCCAAATTTTCACCTAACTAAACATTAGATTTATAAATATGCAAATTGTCTCTTCAGTGAGAAAGTAGACAAACTCTAGTGCCACCTATTAGAGGTAGCAATCCTAAAAGTCAAGTGACCCTTCAACGAGCCTCGTTATATGAATTAGGATTTATGTCAGAACCTCAATTTGCAGACAGAGTGTTTCAGGGTGATTACCCCTCATCAGTACAAAGCATGAGATCTGATATGGCTGTATGAGAGGCTAAGACGAGGTCTAAAGGGAAAGATACTCTCCTTGCGGAGACTGACACACCATTCCAGTATACCAGTGGTGAGGAGACTTCAAGCCGCAATGCTCCTCTGGGAAATATGCAAATTGTCTCTTCAGTGAGGAAATAGACATATGACAAGGCTTGTTAAAGGGTTACTTTTGATTTTTAGGATTATGCCAGATGAGAACCTCAATTTGCTGACACAGTGTTTTGGGATGTGTATCCCTCATCAGTGCAAAGTATGAGATCTGATCTGGCTGTATGAGAGAGTAGGACGTGGTCTAAGGGGAAAGCTATTCTACTTCTGGAGACTTAGGCCCTGTGCCCATTGGAGCTTGCTTCTGCGGATTTTGCCGCGGAAAACCTGCACATTTATCTGCATTTTCCAGATAAATCCACAGGTTTCAGCATGTACAAAAACTCCCCATGTTATCCTATGGGACATGAGGAGTGTCTGTATCCACGTTGCGGAATGTGCGGTTGCGGAATATACCGCGGATATCCTGCAGCCGCACATAACTGCATGTCAATTATTCCTGCGGCATTACCTGCGGAAATCCCCTGCCTTGGTCCCATACTTACCTGCCTTGATAGCAGACACCCGGTCATTTTCCCTCAGTGCACAGGAGCAGGAAGGAGGAGGTGGGCGGGGCCTGCACAAGCTTCGGTCATGTGACAGCCAGAGCTAGTGCAAGCCCGCCCACCTTCTCCTGCACCGTGCACAGATACGGCCGGAGAGAAGTGCTGCGTGATGGAAGTAAGTATGAACGCCCCGATCACTCAGCACTTGTTCTGCATTGAGGATGCAGTGCCAAAGCCATGGTACTGTATCCTCAATGCAGAATGCCCGCACCATATCCACAGGACATTCCGCAATACAACCGCAGCATGGAAACAGACAAAGTTGTGCTGCGGTTTTCTAGGAGATCCTGCGGAATGTCCTGCGGATATAACCGCAGGACACTTTCCCCCGTGGGCACATAGCCTAATACAGCAATCCAGCATGCCAGTGTTGAGGAGACTTCAAGCCACAATGCTCCTCTGAGAAATATACAAATTGTCTCTTCAGTGAGAAAGTAGACATATGACAAGACTCTTTAAAGGGTCACTTTTGACTTTTAGGATTGCTACCTCCAATAGGTGGCACTAGCGTCCGTCTACTTCCTCGCTGAAGAGACAATTTGCATAATTTCCAGAGGAGCATTGCGGCTTGAAGTCTCCTCACCACTGGCATGCGGGAATGGTGTGTCAGTCTCCGTATGGAGAATAGCTTTCTCCTTAGACCTCGTCTTAGCCTCTCATACACCCAGATCAGATTTCATACTTTGCACTGATGAGGGACAACCATCTCAAAACACTGTGTCTGCAAATTAAGGTTCTGATCTGGCATTAATCCTAATTCATATGACAAGGCTCATTAAAGAGTCACTTTTGACTTGCTATCTCTAATAGGTGGCACTAGTGTTTGTCTAGTTCAGTGGTTCCTAAACTCCAGTCCTCACGACCCCAACAGGTCATGTTTTCAAGATTTCCTTAATATAGTATAGGTGATGCCTTGATAATGATTCCATCACCTGTTCAACAGTAAGGAAATCCAGAAAACATGACTTGTTGGGGGCCACGAGGACTGGAGTTTGGGAAACACTGGTCTAGTTCCTCACAGAAGAAACAGTTTTCATATTTCCCAGAGGTGCATTGCGGCTTGAAGTCTCCTGAACAATGACATGCTGGATTGGTCTATCAGTCTCCGCAAAGATAATAGATTTATAAATAGTGATAATAGATGGGGGTCTCTGTTACTAAGTCTGCATTGGGGTCTAGCAGCTTTTCAGATTTCTCTTTTGCTGTTTTTCATGCAATGGCCAAGGCAAGATACTGAAATCTGTAGCTACCAAGAACCGTTCTTTTCTCTGTATTGTTAAGAAGATATTTCAGGACCAGGAGAAAGTGCATTTAAATAAAAGGTTCAAAGTGGAAAGATATCAAAGCAAAGGCAATGTTTCCAAGAATAGAAGGCCATTACAGATCATTGCTGGTCCACAGGAAATTTCAGGAACTTACTGGATTCCAATCAAATCAATGTAATACAAATGAGCAATGTGCAAATAGCGTCTATACAGAGGAAGGGAGCAGGGATTCTAGTGGCAATCCGAAATGTTAATATCGACCCTTTAAAGAGCTATATCATATGAGTCAGGATAAAAAGCAAAACAAGAATCTCCATGTGCAGACACATGTTTCGGGGTAGTGTTTAACACTAGAACTACTGAGGTAGTCATTTTGACTACTTTGCACCATGTATTTCTATATAGGTGTCACGAGTCCAGTAGTTCTAGTGTTAATCCTTGAAGCGAACCCGCACTTTCACAAGAGAATGATTATAGCACAGTATTAGGCTGCTTTCACACATCAGTTTTTTTGCATCAGGCACAATCCGACTCAAAAACCTATGCAACGGATGCGGCGAAAAAACGGATCCATGGAATAAGTTTTTCCATGCGGCCCGTCCGGTTTTTGACGGATGCGGCTTGATACTGAGCATGTGCAGTTCAAAAAACCGCATCCGGCATCCATAAGCTTGCATTGTAAATTGCGCCAGATCCGGCACAATGCGTTTTTTTCGCCGCACAAAAAAACGTGCCAGGCAACGTTCCATCCGGCCGCCGCATGGGCTAAATATGCCACATCCGGCAAAAAACGGATGCAACGCAAGGCCATGCGGCACAATACGGCGCTAATGCAAGTCTATGCAGAAAAAACACAACCGGCGGCAAAAAAAAAGATTTTTTTCTGCAAAGCGCCGTATTGTGCCGCTCAGCAAAAAACGGATGTGTGAAAGCAGCCTTAACATTTTTCTAACTCAATTAGCATTTTCTGCTGATAACCCACAGTAGAGAAATATGCAGCGTCCTTTTCCTGCTGCTAGGCTACCGTCCTCAGTGTCAGAAAAATAACGCTACTTCACAGACCTGCACGATTAACATTTTCTTCTCAAAGTGTAGATACACTTCAAATAATTTTTTACTTTCCCGAGGAAGCTATGCAAAGTCAATAACTGTTACAAGGAGGTTTTTACAAACATCTCCGACTGTCATGGTGGCAGAAGGATCTGTGCAAATACTCTGCCTGCTAACTTCTCTGATAACTGTGACCAGCGCACGGAGACTCGGACATCGACCCACGGACTTCTAGTTTATAGGCAGGCTAGCAAGAGTTAATCTCTGCTCAGCTGCTTGTTAGTGTTCTTTGATCATATGCTGTGGGGGAGCCAGTCACATTCACTAGCCTCCTATATATGCTGGCTAGACGCTTCCTTTAATGTCAGCTATAGCTTTTCAATACTGGTCTGGTGAGGTGTTGGGATCAAGACTTTCTGGTGATTGTAGTACTTTATTGCTATAAGTGGTTGTGGTGTTAACCATTGTGGCCCTTTTGTTGCTGCCTTACTTATCTTGTTTTTCTCCTTAGCTTCTTACTGTTTGTTCCTGTGAGTTTGCAGTGTGTCTGAGTTTTGTTTTTTCCCTGTATGTCTTTATCTGTGTTGCCATCACACTCCTTCTACTTCCTTCCCTGGGGAAACAGTTTATTTCTGGATAGGATAATAGTAAGGCACGGGACAGCGGCATCTCTACAACAGGGGTAATCCAGAGGTTAGAAAAATCCTAGGATTTCCTAACGTGAGGGACCGTATAGGAGCCCCATGTTCCTCTCTATACTCCAGTCACAGCGTGATAATAACTCTCACTATGCCAACTTGATACTCTCCACAAGGAGAAACCTTTCACTTTAGATCACCTGTTAAAGACCTCTCAGTTCTCCTGCTTTGCACTGATGATGGCCAAAACATCTAAGATAAGACTCTGCAAAGAGAGATCCAGAGTCATATGGCTAGGCTTATCAAAGCATCAATATTAACTATTGGAGTTGCTACTTCCAATAGGTGGCACTACATACTCAGTGCTCTTCCTCTATTAAGAGGCTATTAGTCTTTTTCATTTTATAGGGAGCGTAAATGGCAGATGTCTCCCTATGCCACCTCATTGCTCTTCGCCAGGAGAAGCTTTACACTTTAGACCACACATTTCTAACTCATAATTCTCCATCTTCAACCAAGTGACTTTTATATTCCTGTATCACTGAGATCCCGGTTTATCCTGTTGGACAGGTATTTTAGTTAGAGTAAAGGGGCATCTAAACTGCAATATAATCATGAATGTGCATTGTTAAAAATTCTCGTTTCATGATTATCTTGCTATGTAAATGAAGGAGGGGCCGGCCCCGGGCCACGCAGGCACCATCCTCTTTTGCCAAGGAGACTCCATGTGTAGATGTGACTTAAAGGTAGGTGCATGACACTTACTAGTTTCTTCAGGCCGGTGTCCATCACACTGTTGACAATTGTCGTAGACAGTAACGCAACACTGGAGGTAACTTAGCCAACCAGAAACATTCCCTTTTATTCTTCACACCATTATGACAGACGTGACCTTCATTTCCTTTCTTTCTCTTAGTGTGGAGTACTGCTCCTCGACCTGTCCTAAACTATATTGAACCTTGTCCTCAAGCTCCATGGACTGTGCCGCCTTTCTCCCTATTCCTCACACCTCCATCCGATGCTGGGCCCCGACGTCTCTGTAGCCGGGCAACTCTCTAAGCCCGTCAGGGTGAGCCATAGGCTCTGGACCTCTCGAAGTTACATCAGGGTTCTCTGACCGGCTGTAGCATCGAGGCCACATATTCTCTCACTTGAACCCTATACTCTATTCATTCCCTCTTGAGGCTTCCCTCCTGTCCTCCTTCCTGCATCTGTCACTCTGCCCTTTACCCTATCCTTTTCTAGTCTGCTGCTATGTCAACCAAACCACAAGGTGAAGCCTACTGATAACAGTCCCAACTCTGCTGCATCTGGAACCTGCACCCAGCTAGCAGCATTCACATATTAACATACTTAGTCACTAGTGCGACCGCACTTATATACTGTGTACAATTCTGGTCACCGATATATAAGAAGGACATAGCTGAACTGGAGAGGGTGCAGAGAAGAGCCACCAAGATTATTAGAGGAATGGGGGGGCTGCAATACCAAGACAGGTTATTAAACTTGGGGTTATTTAGTTTGGAAAAACGAAGGCTTAGGGGGGATCTAATCACAATGTATAATAAATATATGAGGGGACAGTACAGAGACCTTTCCAAAGATCTTTTTACACCTAGGCCTGCGACTGGAACACGGGGGCATCCGCTACGTCTTGAGGAAAGAAGGTTTAATCATAATCACAGACGAGGATTCTTTACTGTACGAGCAGTGAGACTATGGAACTCTCTGCCGCATGATGTTGTAATGAGTGATTCACTACTAACATTTAAGCAGAGCCTGGACGCCTTTCTTGAAAAATTTAATATTACCAGTTATGTACATTAGATTTTATGACAGGGTATTGATCCAGGGAACTAGTCTGATTGCCGGATGTGGAGTCAGGAAGGACATTTTTTCCCCATTGGAACTTGTTTGCCACATTGGGATTTTTTTTTTGCCTTCCTCTGGATCAACATGTTAGGCTATGGGTTGAACTAGATGGACTTAGAGTCTCCCTTCAACCTTAAAAAACTATGATACTATGATACTATGAACATTTACAATACAATAGAATAGGTATAACATATAGAATACATAGCATACCCAGTCCAGGGGTAAGTCTTCCTCCTACATAAACATGCTGGCGAACAAAAATGAAATCGTCTTTAGCACATCATTAAAGATCATCGTTCTCAGTGATGCATCTTTCTCCATAAACAGGATTCACATTACCAAGAACTGGCAGCCTGTGTACACTGAGCGATCTAGTATACATTTCTGAGGGCGGGCCGTTTGCGTTTGTCTGCCTGTGAAAACAGGTATTCAAATGATGCCGATCGGTAAGGGGTACTTTGCACGTTGCGACATCGCTACTGCGATGTCGTCGGGGTCAAATCAAAAGTGACGCACATCCGGCGCCAGTACCGACGTCTCAACATGTAAAGCCCAGATGCACCGATACACGATTGCAAAAGCGTCGTAAATCGGTGATCTGTGTAGTGTCGGTCATTTTCATAATTTCGCTGCAGTGACAGGTACGATGTTGTTCTTCGTTCCTGCGGCAGCAGACATCACTGTGTATGAAGCCGCAGGAGCGAGGAACATCTCCTTACCTGCCTCCACCAGCTCTGCGGAAGAAAGGAGGTGGGCGGGATGTTTACGTCCCGCTCATCTCCGCCCCTCCGCTTCTATTGGCCGCTTGCGGTGTGACGTCGCTGTGATGCCGCACGACACGCCCCCTTAGGAAGGAGGCGGGTCACCGGCCAGAAAGATGTCGCAGGGCAGGTAAGTGCATGTGAAGCTGCCAAAGCGATAATGTTCAATACGGCAGCTACCACAAGATATCGCATCTGCGACGGGGGCGGGGACTATCGCGCTCGACATCGCTACAATCGGCTAGTGATGTCGCAGCATGCAAAGTACCCCTTAGAGTGTAAGTGGTAAGTAAAAATAGACCTTTAAACTTACCCTCCCCAAAGAGATGAAGCCACCTGATATCCATTATAAATGCTGTGTAGCATAGTTATCAGTAAAACTGTAAGTAAAGTAAAAAAAAAAAAAAAAAATACCGTGAGCTTTGGGTGTTTATATTAAAATTTACAGAAAACATATTTTGGAAATCCATCAAGGCCTGCTCTCTACGTGTCTGGTGTAAAAGAGTTGCAAATTTTGTTGCACACAATTTTTGTAAACATTTTCTGTTTTATGCGTTTGTGTAACTTTCCAACAATAAATTGAGCAAAGTTTTCAAAGAAAAGGTGGGACCTAATACTGCAAAACAGATTTGCAATATTTTACGGCACTGCTTACCTTCTGTCACACAGGTGTGACGCCCCTGGACTATCAGGTCGTCACAGGGTACTGCACAAGCTGCCCTTCCATGCAGTATTCCGCCTCCCTCTTGGTTCTGGGTCCCTACTTAAGTGGTGTTGCCTCCATCAGCGAATCAAAATCCTAGATACACCCTGCACCACACCCACCTGACACACCAGTGGACAGCTTGAGAGGAATAGAGTCGCCCACCTGGGGGGTCCGGGAGGGGAGGTGAGGAGTGTAGTCAGTTGAGTTGAGTCAGTGTAGTGGAGTGGAGTGAGGAGGAAGTCGGGAGTGGGACTCCCGAAGTAACTGCCTAGGTTGCAAATGGTGGTCTGGGTCTAGAGGAGTCCCCAGTCGCAGGGGATCGTGGCAAGGTGCTCGGACCCATCGAGGAGGATGGCCGGCAGCCTGGCCCTATCACCGGTCTGGTCCCGAAGGCACGACGGGGTACACAGACCCTAGGTCGGGGAGTATCTTCAGGCAACCCGACAATTCACCTGAGGAGAACGGAGTCTTCACGATCCGTTCCCACCTGCTCCAGAATTGGGGCATTAGCATAACGAGGGGGATAGGACTTTCCAACCAAAAACCGTCCAGAAAATCACAAGTGTGAGCCCTGAGAGCAAGCTCCTTACTTAGCCACAGTGGGGAGCTGGTCCCGGCTAGTTCCAAGCTATCAGGCCATCAAGTTGAAGTCTAAGCTAAGTTCCAGGAGGCAGGTCACGAATCACCAGGCAGCACCACTTGGGGACGGGACCCGGACGAGCTCCCCTCAGTGGCAGCGGTACCCAGAGACTTGGTTTACCCGGTTGTCGGTGTCTGCTTATGAACTGAGTGAGTACGAGAGTGACCTCTGCATCCCCATGGCACTTCCCTCTTCACCGAGTCCGAGGCATCCTCTACCTGTGGAGGGTTCCAACACCTTGCTGCCACGTTCCATCACCCCCGTGTACTCCCAACAGCAGCGGTGGTACTCCTAATTACCACACACCACAGGTGGCGTCATGAACTATAAACTCCCCTGTAAATACCCCCCTTTTTCATTCGAGTGGCTGCACGACCCCCAGGTCTGGAGACCCTCGATCCACAGTGAACCCGGTTCCGAGCAGCTCGGCTGCTTCCACGGGGGTGGTACACAGGTAAGCAAAAATATGCCAAATTTATCAGGAAGTAGGGTGGCTCAGTGGCTAGCACTGTACAGTGGGCAGTATGGTGGATCAGTGCTTAGCACTGTACAGTGGGCAGTACGGTGGCTCAGTAGTTAGCATTGTACAGTAGGCATCACGGTGGATCAGTGGTTAGCACTGTACAGTGGGCATCACGGTGGCTCAGTGGTTACTACTGTACAATGGGTAGCATGGTGGCTCAGTGGTTAGCATTGTACAGTGGGCAGCACGGTGGATCAGTCGTTAGCCATGTACAGTGGGCAGCACGGTGGATCAGTTATGAGCACTGTTCAATGGGTAGCATGGTGGATCAGTGATCAGCACAGTACATTGGGTAGTAGAGTGGCTCAGTGGTTATCACTGTACAATGTGCAGCACGGTGGCTCAGTGGTTATCACTGTACAGTGGCCAGTACTGTGGTTCAGTGGTTTCAGTGGTTAGCACTGTTGCTTTGCAGCGCTGGGATCCTTGGTTTAAGTTCCACCAAGGGCAACATTTTTAAGGAGTTTGTAAGTTTTCCCCGTTTTTTTTTTTAATTTCCTCCGGGTTTTCTTCCACACTCCAAAGACACAATGATAGGAAATTTAGCTTGTGAGCCCCAACAGGGACAGCGATGATGATGTCTAGAAACCACTGTGGAAATTAAAGACACTATATAAATGAGTAAAAAATAAATATATAAGGAGTGCATTGCAGTGCCGGGCACTTTAAGACTTTAAGATTTATGAAATGCCTTATTAAATTTCCTCCTTAGTGGTAGACTTACTAACAACATTTGGCTCAAAGTAGTCAAAAAATGCAGAGAATTTAATTAAAAAGACCCAGTACTGGAGCTATAGAGTATAAGGAACGCTATCTAGCAAATAATAACGCATAATTTATCATAGCGGGCACCATCATGTCCATCATCTTGAAATATGCGGCATCTGGCAATGGTATTGACAAATCTCGAATATGGTTTATTGTTAATAGTTCCTTACTCTGACTCTATATTTCTATTGGTAAGCTGCGAGGACCCTTCATTGGGGCTGTACGGATACATCACGGCTTCCGGACTCGTGGGACTGAGCCTGGCATTACCACGATCTATGTCCTGGCGTGCCGCTCGCTCTCGGCTCATTTTTCGATCCTTGGTAGACCGGTAGCAGTATGGTGGCTTCTTTACTCCCCGGGTAATTACGGGTTTGTGGAACGCTCAGCTCGAGGACTTTGCTGATAATTTGCAGCTTCACAGTCACTGCTGTTGCTGGAGTGAAATAGCAATAAAATTGGGGATTACCATATGTTTTATTGATATGTAACATTTAGGTCTTGTTAATACAGTAACTGTGAAGATATTAGCATTCTCGCCTCAAAGAGGTGAACCCATGGGGAAACCACTTTTTTTCTCAATTACTTGCTTGAATACCTGAGCTTTTCAGTTAGGAAATTTAGGAAACACTTAACAGAAAAGATTTTGTATGCAGAAACAATAGGCTGCCTGTTAGAGGCACCACGGTGTAAGCTTTCTCTATTATTTGGAAGGCATTGCCTTGTAGATTGATGCTTGTAATTGTGAGCATAAAATCCTAAAATCACGTAGGCTGGTGAGACACAAGGTAACTTGTAATTTACCAACATATTGTAATTGTAAGAAAATAAAATGTGTTCTTCTGAGAAAGATTACTTCCCGTATCCCGGGTTGTGTACACTGCACAACATACTGAGCAATTATTAGTTACATTTTGAAGGCTTGAAAAATATTCTACCTGATGATACGCTTTGAGACAATAAGCCATGGGTATGTAATAGTGTTTCTTAAAGATGATGTCTCCTACTTGTTATATTCTCTTTTGTGCTATTCACAAAATGCCTATGTGAACTCATTTCAATCATTTTGTAATAGTGACCCCATAATCTGTCACTAAAGAGGAAATAAATACCTACTTTGTAGCACTCTCCACCTAGAAATCATCTATGACGAACTACCACTAGGTATCACCAGAAACAGTGACTGGAACGTCAAACAAACCGGAGGTCAGGAGCCAGGAGGTCACGTATGGAACACAAGGGTGAAGCAAAGCCGAGGTCAGTGCACAAGCTGGAGGTCAGAAGCCAGGAAGTCACTTAAGGTACACTGTGGGGAAGCGTAGCAGAGGTCAGGGTACAAACCAGAGGTCAGAAGCCAGGAAGTCACGTAAGGTACCCTGTGGGGAAGCGTAGCAGAGGTCAGGGTACAAACCAGAGGTCAGAATCCAGGAAGTCACGTAAGATACACTGTGGGGAAGTGTAGCAGAGGTCAGGGTACAAGCCGGAGTTGACAAGCCAGGAATTCACGTAAGGTATACTGGGGAGAAGCGGAGCCGGGGTAAAAGTACAAGGCAGAAGTCAGGACTCAGAAGCCAGGGAACAATGTCAGAGTTAGGGGTATTGGAGGAGAGGGGTAACAACAGGTGCGGAGTAGGAGGACAAGATCAAAACATAAGTGGGAGCCGGAGCACTTACTGCAGGCAGGAACTACGACTGGTGGCATTCCAGTTGAGGTTACTCGCTAATGAAGTAGAGCAATCACCCGGAACGAGGCCCCTCCCAACACCAGTGCAGGAACCAAGGACAAGAAACCACCCGTCCACTGGCGCAAAATACAAAACAGAACACCGGCTCTGCTGGAGAGAAGAGTACCACGGGTCAGAACCATGACAATCTACTGTTAAAGGTAACCTGTCACCAGATTTGGTGACTATAAGCTGCAGCCACCACCAGTGGGCTCTTATATACAGCATTCCAGAATACTGTATATAAGTGTCCAGGCCACTCTGTAAAACATAAAAAGCACTTTTAGAATACTCACCTAGGGGGTGGTCTGGTCAAATGGGTGTCGCTGCTCCCTGGTCCAGCGCCTCCTTTCTGCGGTGATCGCAGTCCTCCTTCTACACAGCCTAGTGTGCATGACGCATCCTATGTTATCGACAGAAGTCGGCATTGTGGTCCTGCACAGGTGCACTTTGATCTGCCTTGATGAGGGCAGAGCAAAGTACTTTAATACGCAGGCACAGTGAAAGGCCAAAGACCACCCATGCATGCACGCTACAATATTTTGATCTGCCCTCAGTAGGGCAGATCAAAGTGCGCCTGCACAGGACTGCAATGCCGACCTGTGTAGATGACGTAGGACAAGTCATCCACACGGGCCTGCGAACAAGGAGGACGACCATCGCAGCAGAGAGGAGGTGCCAGACCAGAGAGCAGCGACACCCATCAGACCAAAGAGCAGCGACACCCATTGGACCGGTCCACCTCCTAGGTGAGTATAATAAATGTCTTTTTTATGTTCTACAGAGTGGCCTGGGCTCTTATATACAGTATTCTGGAATGTTGAATATAAGAGCTCACTGGTGGTGGCCGCAGCTTATAGTCACCAAATCTGGTGACAGGTTCCCTTTCAGGGCAAAAAAGCAGACTTGCCCAAATCGCCTTTAATGATATCAATTGGTAGAGGATGAAAAAGTATCGCTTGCCATGGAGAAGCCAACATGTCTCTATGTTACAAGAACAGCCCACTGATTACTATTAAATTGTGCAATGCTTAAATTCACCTGCGGGGGTGCTGTGGAGAAATTAAATATTTATTGTTGGATCACCCCATAGATTGCAATGAACCCCTGTTGCCCAAACACTGGTAGATAGGATTAATGCTTTATTGTTAATTGGCCACAGTGAAAAATCGCTTCACATGAGCCAACTGCAGCCATTCAATGTCAGTCAATTGGCTTCATACAAGCCAATCGGCAGTTCTTTAAATGGCTTGATGAACATGCAAGGGTTCTTATGAACACTCGTTCCCTGATTACCAGCAAATCTACTTCAAATGGGCCTTTACTTAAAGAGAACCTGTCACATCAGAAAATGCTATTTACATGCAGATATAGGGTTAATCAGAAGGTAAATAGGGTTAAAACATGCCAGCCTTCCTTACTGGAGCATCGGCTACAGGGAGAAAATGAACTAAGATCCTCCTCATAACTGCCCACTTCCAGTCATTGGAGTAGTGCAGGCAGCGGTTATAGTCACCACTGATTATCCAATAAGTGTGGCTGTAATCACTCACCATCACATTGATTGACCACCCTCTCTACTATTCACATTATAGTGAGTGCTGACTGTAACTACCACCCCTATGACTGAAAACGAGCAGCTACAGGGAGGATATAAATTCATTTCCTCCCTGCGGCCGTGCTTCCAGTAAGGCAGACATGTATGAGTTTAACCCTATTAATCTGCAGATCCAGCCCATACCTGCAAGTAAACAGCATTTCCTGACATGACAGGGTCCCTTTAAATTATCTTGCAGCATTGCAGTTGAAATCTAACAAAAGCATCACTTCCATGAAGTTTGTTACTCTAGAAAAAGTGGATATAAAAAGTCTACACACTCCTGTTAAAATGGCAAGTTTTTGTCATGTAAAAAAAACACCAAGAAAAATAATTTCAGAACTTTTATAATCTTCAATATCATCCATAATCTGTATTATTTAATTAAAAAGACAAACAGATTTTTTTCAGGTGGAGAAAAAAGTAAAGTAAAAAAATATAGTTGCACAAATATGCACACCTTTAAACTAATATTTTGTTGAAGCACCATTTGAATTTCTGACAGCATTCAGTCTGTTTGAGAAAGAGTCTATCAGTATGGCACATTCATTTGTTGATTTGGAGTTATACTTACGGTCATTGTTGTGCTGAAAGGTGCAGTTCATCTTCAGCATTTTAGCAGAGGCCTAAAGGTTTTGTTGCAAAATTGATATTGGAACTGTATATAATTCCGTCTACCTATATTAAACTCCCAGTTTAAACTGCCAAAAAACAGCCCCAAAGCATAATGCTGCCTCCATCGTGCTTCATTGTGGGTATGGTGCTATTTAGGTAGTCCACAGTTTTGGTTTTGGTTTTGCGTCAAACATACTTTTGAAATTATTTTGGGATTATGGCCAAAACCTTCAACCTCGGTCTCATCAGACTATTCTCACATGCTTTTGTCAGGCTTCATGTAGTTTTTGATAAAACATAGCCGAGCTTGGTTGTTTTTCTTTGGAAGAAATGACTTCCATCTTTTTACCTTATGCCATTGGTGATATATATGAAGAATATGGTAGATTATTGTCCTATACAGTATGACGCACCCCAGGGCTTTGGGATACTCAGTCCCTGGCAGTATATTTACTGAGACAGTTCACTAGTTGGCCATTGCCCGGTTCCGTGACCCTGGGGGTCGCTTAAAAGGGGAATTTGTACAAGGGGAAAATAAATACAAATAAAGAGTTTTTCGTGACGGCACTTTTGGTATGCGGCTACAAGGGGAAAGCCGCCGCTGCAAAGTCTCTCACTGCTGGGGCTGGTGGTATTGGGCAGCATAGGTGTAATGGCTCTCCGCAAGTAGAGCTAGGCCCCATGGGAGGATGATGGTGGTTGTAGTATATGGGTGTGGACGTGGAGGAAGAACTCAGATGACACAGGTGCTGCAAGTTAACTTGTGCTTTACTTACTGCTTTGGAGTTGCTGCCACCTGGTTTGTGCTGGTCTTTACCAATCTGGTATTACCTTTGTTCCAGTGCCTGTGTAGTGAACTGGTGAGCTTTACCTCCATGTAGTAGTCAGTGGGTCCCCATGGCTTGGAGCATTCTTGGGGTCCTTTCCTGTTGTCTCTGTCTTGGTCTGTACGGCAGGCAGCTTGAACCTCTCGTGGGTTGGACCTCTGTCCTCGTTCCCAGGTTCCCTCTCTGCTGCTGTGCCCTGGACACTAACATTGGCAAGGTCCTTGATGGTCCCCTTACCAGGCAGATTGTTATCAGGTGAGCTTAAAGTGTCTTCCTGAACTAGGGCCCTGTACCCAGTCGGTGCTCGGACCAGTGAGTACTTCACCGTACTCTCCCTGGCAACCGTACCCCTTTTTACTAAGTAGGTCACTGCACACTTTCCCGTCAGCATGTCAACTTCTGACTGAGTTGGTGTCTGGTTACTTTCTATCTGACAATATGTCCATTGTGCGTCCACTTCACTAACTAGCCCCTCCTCCTCCCAGGTTTCTGACAAGTAGATTGGATGCGTCCCAGCCTATAGGTGACCACCCGTCTGTCTGTTGTGGTGTTTTACCAGCACTGGTCTTCCAGGAATCCGGGGTTGGATGTAGTACCCTATGGCACCTTACAGTCAGGGGTGCCACAAGTACATAACCAGTACTTGCTAGAAATTCTTACTGCACCTTTAGTGTTGTTGTAGGCCTCTTTGCAGCCTCCCAGACCAATTCTTCCCTTGTCTTTTCATCAATTTTTGAGGGACATCCAGTTCTAAGTAATGACACTGTTGTGCCAAATTTAAGCCTGTCCCGATTCACCTTTGGCTATGCTCCTTGCAGAGCCATTGGGTTTTGTTTATTGCTCGGTTGTTTGTATTCCCTGGGTCTTTGATGGTGAGCGGGACTTGTTTGGGCTGTTTCCACCGGAACTTCGCCAGTGCTAATTCCTGCACTGCAGTTTGCGCTTCTGGTTCCCGTGAGTTTGTTCTGATCCTCGTCCCGCTACCCCAACTCCTCTCCCTGTCCACCGCTCTGTGTGTCTGTCTGTGCTCCCTCACTTTTTGACTGTCTGCTTGTCTTGTTCCCTCAGTCCTGCTTCCCCGCTTTGTACTGACGTTCACCTTAGGCTTCTGTCCCCAGTTTGCTCTCTGACTATGGTTCTGCTCCCTATTTGTATCTGATGTTACCTCCAGGCTACCGAACTTAGGCTTCTACATGACTTCGGCTCCTCTTCCTCCTTTGCATTGATGTGACCTCCCAGCTCTGGCTCTCGGCATGTACAACCATTCTGCTATCTGTGACATCTAGTGGGCAGACACCATATTACACCTAGGAGCTCTACATCTCTCCTGTGTACCTGCGCCCCCTGGTGGTAGCATTTCAAAGCCATTTCTTGATAACCGTCTTCACAGTGTTCCACGATATATATCATTCCTTGGAGAAAAAAATCCTCATATCCCACTCCCGACATCTTTCTCAATGGTTTTGTACAGATTATTCTTCTTGCTATGATTTGTTTCCATGACAAAAACCTGGTATGTTAACAGGGGTGTGTAAACCTTTTATATCAACTGTAGGTTAAGTTGCTTCTATGAAACTGACTCTAACATCAATGTAGATATTCATAACACGGACATCTCAGATTAGATATTAATGGTAATTAGTTATTATACAGTTAGGCCCAGAAATATTTGGACAGTGACACGTGTTTTGACATTTTAGCTGTTTACCAAAATACAGTCATATGAAAAAGTTTGGGCACCCCTATTAATGTTAACCTTTTTTCTTTATAACAATTTGGGTTTTTGCAACAGCTATTTCAGTTTCATATATCTAATAACTGATGGACTGAGTAATATTTCTGGATTGAAATGAGGTTTATTGTACTAACAGAAAATGTGCAATCCGCATTTAAACAAAATTTGACCGGTGCAAAAGTATGGGCACCTCAACATAAAAGTGACATTAATATTTTGTAGATCCTCCTTTTGCAAAAATAACAGCCTCTAGTCGCTTCCTGTAGCTTTTAATGAATTCCTGGATCCTGGATGAAGGTATATTTGACCATTCCTGTTTACAAAACAATTCCAGTTCAGTTAGGTTTGATGGTCGCCAAGCATGGACAGCATGCTTCACATCATCCCACAGATTTTCAATGATATTCAGGTCTGGGGACTGGGATGGCCATTCCAGAACATTGTAATTGGTCTTCTGCATGAATGCCTGAGTAGATTTGGAGCGGTGTTTTGGATCATTGTCTTGCTGAAATATCCATCCCCTGCGTAACTTCAACTTCGTCAATCTGCTGATACTGAGTTGAATCCATGCGACCCTCAACTTTAACAAGATTCCCGGTGCCGGCATTGGCCACACAGCCCCAAAGCATGATGGAACCTCCACCAAATTTTACTGTGGGTAGCAAGTGCTTTTCTTGGAATGCCGTGTTTTTTTCCTCCATGCATAACGCCTTTTTGTATGACCAAACAACTCACATTTTGGAAGAAGGTCCTGTGGACTGATGAAACAAAGATTAACTGGCTTGTCCAAATGTGCTTTTGCATACCTCAGGCGACTTGTGTTTGTGGCGTGCTTGCAGAAACGGCTTCTTTGGTATCACTCTCCCATACAGCTTCTCCTTGTGCAACGTGCGCTGTATTGTTGACTGATGCACATTGACACCATCTGCAGCAAGATGATGCTGCAGGTCTTTGGAGGGGGTCTGTGGATTGTCCTTGACTGTTCTCACCATTCTTCTTCTCTGCCTTTCTGATATTTTTCTTGGCCTGCCACTTCTGGGCTTAACAAGAACTGTACCTGTTTTCTTCCATTTCCTTACTATGTTCCTCAGAGTGGAAACTGACAGTTTAAATCTCTGAGACAATTTTTTGTATCCTTCCCCTGAACAACTACAGTGCCTACAAGTAGTATTCAACCCCCTGCAGATTTAGCAGGTTTACACATTCGGAATTAACTTGGCATTGTGACATTTGGACTGTAGATCAGCCTGGAAGTGTGAAATGCACTGCAGCAAAAAAGAATGTTATTACTTTTTTTATTTTTTTTTTTAAATTGTGAAAAGTTTATTCAGAGGGTCATTTATTATTCAACCCCTCAAACCACCAGACTTCTGTTTGGTTCCTTTAAAGTATTAAGAAGTATTTCAGGCACAAAGAACAATGAGCTTCACATGTTTCGATTAATTATCTCTTTTTCCAGCCTTTTCTGACTAATTAAGACCCTCCCCAAACTTGTGAACAGCACTCATACTTGGTCAACATGGGAAAGACAAAGGAGCATTCCAAGGCCATCAGAGACAAGATCGTGGAGGGTCACAAGGCTGGCAAGGGGTACAAAACCCTTTCCAAGGAGTTGAGCCTACCTGTCTTCACTGTTGTCATCCGGAAGTGGAAGGCTTATGGAACTACTGTTAGCCTTCCACGGCCTGAACAGCCTTTGAAAGTTTCCACCTGTGCCGAGGCCAGGCTTGTCCGAAGAGTCAAGGCTAACCCAAGGACAACAAGGAAGGAGCTCCGGGAAGATCTCATGGCAGTGGGGACATTTGTTTCAGTCAATACCATAAGTAACGTACTCCACCGCAATGGTCTCCGTTCCAGACGAGCCCGTAAGGTACCTTTACTTTCAAAGCGTCATGTCAAGGCTCGTCTACAGTTTGCTCATGATCACTTGGAGGACTCTGAGACAGACTGGTTCAAGGTTCTCTGGTCTGATGAGACCAAGATCGAGATCTTTGGTGCCAACCACACACGTGACGTTTGGAGACTGGATGGCACTGCATACGACCCCAAGAATACCATCCCTACAGTCAAGCATGGTGGTGGCAGAATCATGCTGTGGGGCTGTTTTTCAGCCAAGGGGCCTGGCCATCTGGTCCGCATCCATGGGAAGATGGATAGCACGGCCTACCTGGAGATTTTGGCCAAGAACCTCCGCTCCTCCATCAAGGATCTTAAGATGGGTCGTCATTTCATCTTCCAACAAGACAACGACCCAAAGCACACAGCCAAGAAAACCAAGGCCTGATTCAAGAGGGAAAAAATCAAGGTGTTGCAGTGGCCTAGTCAGTCTCCTGACCTTAAACCAATTGAAAACTTGTGGAAGGAGCTCAAGATTAAAGTCCACATGAGACACCCAAAGAACCTAGATAACTTGGAGAAGATCTGCATGGAGGAGTGGGCCAAGATAACTCCAGAGACCTGTGCCGGCCTGATCAGGTCTTATAAAAGACGATTATTAGCTGTTATTGCAAACAAGGGTTATTCCACAAAATATTAAACCTAGGGGTTGAATAATAATTGACCCACACTTTTATGTTGAAAATTTATTAAAATTTAACTGAGCAACATAACTTGTTGGTTTGTAAGATTTCTGCATCTGTTAATAAATCCTGCTCTTGTTTGAAGTTTGCAGGCTCTAACTTATTTGCATCTTATCAAACCTGCTAAATCTGCAGGGGGTTGAATACTACTTGTAGGCACTGTATGTTGAATAATCTTTGTTTTCAGATCATTTGAGAGTTGTTTTGAGGAGCCCATGATGCCACTCTTCATAGGAGATTCAAATAGGAGAACAACTTGCAAGTGGCCACCTTAAATACCTTTTCTCATGATTGGATACACCTGCCTATGAAGTTCAAAGCTCAATGAGGTTACAAATCCAATTTAGTGCTTTAGTAAGTCAGTAAAAAGTAGTTAGGAGTGTTCAAATCAAGAAATTGATAAGGGTGCCCATACTTTTGCACCAGTCAAATTTTGTTTAAATGCGGATTGCACATTTTCTGTTAGTGCAATAAACCTCATTTCAATCCAGAAATATTACTGAGTCCATCAGTTATTAGATATATGAAACTGAAATAGCTGTGGCAAAACCCCAAATTGTTATAAAGAAAAAAGGTTAACATTAATAGGGGTGCCCAAACTTTTTCATATGACTGTATATTCAGGATACAGTTATATAATCAAGATGGACTTAAAGTGCAGACTCTCAGCTTTAATTTGAGGACATTCACTAATTGGAGTAGGGGTTTACGAATTATAGCTCATTAATATGTAGCTGCCTTTTCTTCAAGGGTACCAAATGTACAATTATCTAAAAAGTTATTTAATAGACTGCATGAGCTATTCAATCATTAATCCAGCATCAATTAAGAAGGTAAAAGGTCTGGAGCTGATTCCAGGTGTAGCATTTACATTTGGAAGCTGTTGCTGTGAACCCACAACATAAAGTCAAAGGAGCTCTCAATGGAAGAGAAACAGACAAGCATTAGGCAGAGAAAAAAAAGAAATCCATCAGAAAAATGTTAGGAGTGGCAAAATCAAAAATTTCAGAAGCGAAACAGTAGGTGGGTCGTGCACGATGCCGATGGAGATACAAAATAAACGTTCAGGATACAAAGTAGACGATGCGGTTTTATTATCTACACTTTTCAAAGTCTTCTTCATCAGGATATAACCATATGCAATTGTTTGTATGTGGTTATATCCTTATAGCATTATTTTGCATGCGCAAAATGGACCACCCTCAGATGACATCCAAATGCGGTCTGATTTCCATGAACTGACATAATGGAGAAGATGGAGACTCTTTTTTTTCCTTTTATTCTCCACCGCCAAGAAAAATGGATCCTACTCTAATCAGAGTCTGATTAGCATAACCGATGGAGAAAATACGGTTGTGTGAATCAACCTTACCTTCCGGACCGGCACTATTCCATAGAAATCCATAGTATATGACTGCAAGGAGAAACAGCGCTGACATTTCTGGAACTGTGCTGGTCCAGGAGGTGAGGGCTTTTTTCTTTTATATGGGGCCCTTTACCATTTGAGAAGAGGTTGGTCAGTAGTTTCGTACAGTCTCTAGTAAGCCGTCTCTTCTGTAATCTAAATAGCAGTCATGTTTCCAGCCGTCGTCTGTACCTTCTCCAGCTAACATTTCTTTTTTTATACTTCTTAAAAGTGTACAAAGTATCATTTATATGTGGTCTGACTTGTCATTTATATATTTATGTTTTCATGATGTGTAAATCTCTCTCTTTAGATGTATTCCATGATCTTATTTGTCTTGGCAGCAGCAGTCTGGCACTGATTGCGAACATTTAATTTGCCTTTCACTTATATTTCCAATTCCTTTTCTAAGTCACTTTTGCCCAATGTTGTATATTTTAATATGTAATAGTAAGCCTATGAGCCAAAGTAAGTACCTGTCATGATGACTTTGGGATACCGGGGAACCAGGGCTCTTAAACTGTCCCTCAAGCTAGGGGGCCCTATGCTATCCCTAATCTCAGGGATGCTCCTGATGGTGGTTAGGCCTGAGTCTCCTTCCTGGCCCTGCTCCTGACCAGTCCTGATCTAATTCCCCTTCCCTCTCCCCCCAGGGGCAGGAGACAGGAGTGTGTTGAAAACCATAGATAAAGACATGTAATCCAAAGGAAACAGGGGTGGGGAGAAAGCTTACCGTTAGTTCTGCAGACCCACAGGTGCGCAGACGTAGCTGATTACCACAAGTCAAATAGAAAAAAAGGAAAAGTCCACAACCAAAATTTTCCATAAAAAAAATTCTATCTTTATTGAGAAATCACATGTATGATGAAATCAAACATGTCCCATAATGTGGACCTAATAAGGCCCCCACCTTCCACGTTTCGTAGATGACTCCTTACTCATAGCCATACACGTGTATGTACACAGACAACAGAAAAAAACAAAACTCTGTCACATAGCATGCACACAAAAAAGTTAAGACAACAACACAAGATCAGGAAAGAAGTACAGAACAACAGGGGTGAACTCCACAACCATTCCAAGCAAAGGCACAACTTAAGCACAGCTTTCACCAGAGAGCCTGGGACACCACACCCACAGACCAACATAGAATAAACTATAGCTGGCATAGGTTGAAGACTTCCACCCACAATAAATAGACGGGGAGCAGATGTGATAGGTCTTCCCACAACATGTGATTACAGGAGAAAGAGACTAGCAGAGATTAACTCTTTCTAGCCTGCCTATAAATCAGCACACAGCAGGTCGATGCCCGAGTATGCCCGTTTTGATCCCGGACACCAGAGAAACCGTCGGGCAGAGTGTCAGAATCTGCAATCTGAACAGAGTCCAATTCAGAAAATAAATATTACAGCTCGATCTGGTAAACATTGTGCAAATGTTTGCAAAGAAACAAACTGAGATAGAGATGTCCTAGAGACCTCAGGGGACATGGAGAGAGCATAGACATTCAGAAGGTAATGCACTCTTCATGGTTATTAGGCATAAGTCTCAGACAGACGCTCTAAATACAGATATTATGTACAGCACTTTATAAATGTATTAACAGCGTATTAGACCTTTTCCCCGACGTCTCGGATACTTTCTTTTAGTCATATTGTTTGTAAGCGCACAGCAGGTTTTGTGCACAATATTTGTCATTTCGAGCTGACATTACAGAAGTGGGGTCATACATTGTATACTCCCTAAAACACAAACGACTCCTCAGATGTGGACCTGAGATACTACAAGGACAAGCCAAGGATGGATCATGCACTGAGACAATAATACAAGGATAGAGACACAAAGGGATCATTTATCACGCAATAGAAAGTGGCAACATTTGTTCAAGCTTTACCATCTCTCCGCAAAGGTGACTAAAGTCATAAATTTGTATGCGACCCATGTGTAGTATGCTTATGAAGGATAACACTATGGGAGTTAGTTATCAGGCCATCTGTCTGCCGGACTGGACTAACTAGAATGGAAACTCCTTTATAACAATATTACTAAATATTATCCTTTCAATAAGAACCTACAGTGTTAGATATCTGCTATTTATCTAATGAGAGATTTGAGGAGGATATGTGGAGCACCCCACAGGGCCTGGGGGATACTCCTCACCGGGCCGGTGAGGGTCAGGGGATATCACGGGTGGCCCTGCCTGGTTTTGTGACCTTGAGGTGTCCTGGTTTTGTGACCTTGTTGCTATTTTTGATATTTATCAGTGTAGGGACCCGCAAGCGTGAGGATCCGTGATGAGGATTGTGGGCTTACGTACATTGGCCAATTTACAAACTAATACCCCACATATATTTTATATGTATTTTTTGCACTTTGACTATGCGGGGTGCAGCCGGGCCTCTTAATACGGCCGTGCATAGTGGAATTTCTGTCCCTTACATGCTGCAGTGAGTAGTGTCCGGGTAACCCGCCTAATCTAATAGTAAGGGCGTGGTAATAGGTTGCTGGCTGGACACCATGCGCATACAAGTGTGAACAGTGCCCTATGCGCGCCACTAGTGTGCAATTTACCTTGCACCTGTGAAGTGTCCATCATGTTGAGAGGCTTGTCTGCATCCTGTTTGTGCATTAGATGTGTTGGCCTGGGCTAACTGGACTGGTTGCCCTTTTTTGCTGTGAGTACATAGACCTTGAGGTGTCCACAAAAAAGGGATGGATGGATGGATAGGATGATGGTGGGGAGATAAGGATGAAGGATGTTGGGGGCTGTTGTCTCGTGGCCTGTGGTATGCAGCCAGGGATTAGCCACCGCTGCGGTCGCTGTCCTGTGGGGCTGATGGTGTTGCAGCTGGGATGGTTCAGCTCCCCACAGGTGGAGCTAGGCCCCACGGAGGATGATAGGGGTGGTAGTCTATGGTGTTGTACACTGGGGTGCAGGGCTGAGGACGCCGATAGTAACTGGACGACACAGGCTAGTAGTTTCCTTTACCTTTACTGGTCAGTTATTATGGTCCCAAAGTTACAGTGGTCCGGTCAGCCCGGAAGCAGTGAGGAATTTCTCTTTGCCAGGTGGGTTGGATGCCATCCTTAGTGCGCTCTGTGTGTGGGTCGCTGTGGCCTGAAGCAACACAGCATCCCTCTTCCTGGATGCCTTGTCCCATGTGGCGGGCAGCATGATCCGAATGTGGGGCCCACTTGTATTTCTGCAGTCCTGGGCTCAAGTGTGCTACTTCGCCTTGGGGAGTCTTTGGTGAGCTAGGGGATATGGAATATCCTGCCCTCCAGGTTATACTGTTGGGCCGTTAGCACCCGACAGTCGAGGACCCCGGTGTCCTGATCTCTGCGCCTGGTCCTGGAAAGCTTACAGACAGCTCTTTTACAGCGACCTTTCTCCTTCCTTTCCACTCGTGTTCTGAGGTCTCTCTTCCTGTTCCTCTTTCTAACCTCTCCCCAGCCCAGAATGCACAGGGAAGATCGCCCCAAACAGGACTTGAGCTCCCCTTTCTGGCCTGGATTGGGAAGTGTTGTGTGTGAATATACCTGACATAGAGATTTCCCTGCTGCTTCCAGGCATAGCATTGCCCTCCGGTGAGGAGAACAATGCCACTGTGGCTCCCATGACCACTGGGGTGCCACATATGATGTGGGGCGCTGAAGGACACGAAGCACTGATCCTATTGAAGAGCACTGATCTAATTAAGAGAAGGAAAACTGAGGCTCAATGTACTTTTAGCATAAATCTCAACAGTTACCGACTCCAATTCATACAGCGCTGTCAATAACACGGAGTCAGGGTCATCAATAGGAAAGTATCGATAATGACGATGGCGGAGGAAAGCATGGGAACTGAAGGGCAGGTCAATAGGAGAAGACAGAAAGGACTTCATTCCTGCACTGCAATCAGTTTTTGCATTTTCACAGTCTGGTGACATCAGTATTTTCATGATCAATCTACTGTTACATCACTGTTTTCATTTACTCTGTACAGTGATATTAATACATATACTTCCCCTGTGCAGTGACATAACTGACTGCTTCCCCCACCTGTGCAGTGAGATCACTGTATACATACCGTCCAAATGTCCCGATATGAGGGCTCTTTCCTGCAATCCTGCTCTTCACTGCTATTATCCAGGCTCCTCCTCTCAATGCAGTGAATAAATTAACTCAAGAGGAGCAGTGCATAAATTAAACTCTCATCTGCTTATTTTCCCTGGAGGGGCTAGAACTCATGAGCTCTTTGGCGATAGCCAGCAGCTCTACCATTGAGCTGTACTGTGAGACAAGGGAGGATTTTGTAATTTTGACCTTTATAGCAGGCAAAGAAGCCAGGAGCAGATTATTCAGCTACATAGAGATATACAGTAGATATATATACACTGCATCTCTGAGTATGTGAAGGAAAAAGTCACAGTCTTTTGTTCCTATAAAACTATTATAAAGAAATGAGAAAAAATGTAACAAAAGTATAATTTTCTTTTCACCCCATCTGGAATCAAAGCAGCAACTTTCAAACACATTACAGCTTTCCTAGCTGTGGTGCCACAAGCGCTGCTGATACATACCTCCCAACCATCCTGGATTCAGTGGGACCACCCAGATTTGAGGGCTCTCCCTCAGTCCAGCTTTTCACAGATCTTGTCCTGGCTCCTCCCCTCAGTGCAGTGAATAAATTAACTCAAGATGAGCAGTGCATAAATTAAATTCTCATCTGCTCTGATTTCCTGGGACAGGACTTGAACTCATCAGCTTGTGAGCTCTTTGTACATAGGTAACAGCTCTACCATGGACCCACTACCTGTATTTAGAAGCAAAGGAGGATTTGGTAATCTTGACCTGTATTGCAGGCTGAGAAGCCAGAAGCAAATTATTCAGCTACATAGAGATATAGATAGATATATACTGCATCTCTATGTAGCTGAAGAAGTCAGATTCTTTTGTTCCCATAAAACTACTATAAAGAAATGAGAATAAACATATTACAAAAACATAATTTTGTTTATCACTACCCCCTTGGAATCAAACCAGCAACTTTCAAACACATAACAGCATCCCTAGCTGTGGAACCACCAGCTTTGACAATGAAGGATTTTACATAGATGAACCTGCAATTCAGCCTCTGATTACACAGGATACAGAGCTCAATTGTACAGAGAAGCATTTCTGTATCCTGTATTCTAGAGGGAGAGGAAAAGATTTTGTTTCTTCTAATAAAACTACTAAAAATAATAAAAAAAATTGAATAATGTAATTTTATTGCGCTTTTTAAAAAAATAATAAACATCACAAATAAGCAAATAACATGGTCATATTTGTTGTCCCTGTAATTGTAATGACCTGAACAACACAGCAATCAGATTATTTATGGGGAGCGGTAAATGGCGCAATTGATCATTTTTCTTTAATAAAACCCATAAAAATGTAATAAAAATGTATCGCTGAGGCCGTGTTCACACCAAGCGTAAATGCTGCGGTTTTTTTTCTCCAGCACATTAACAATACTCTCTGATGTGCGTGTTTGTTGCATTTTTTATGCCTTTTCACAGATATTTGATACATATTTGTTCCAGATCTGAATCCGGGTTTGTAATACATTTTAATACTACAATAAAACATTTGATTCTGCGTTTAAAAATGAAACTGCACTTTTATTTTCTCTTGCATTTTTTTTTTCAGGCTCCACAAAAAAGCCTAAAGAGAAAAAAAACATCAAAACTGCAGAGTTCAGCGGCATCTTTAGACGCACCGAGTGCGGAGATTTCATGAAATCATATCCAGTTTCTATGGACATGTAGTCCGTGTTCACATGTAGTGTAAATGCCGGGTTTTTCTGCTGCTTTTTTTGCACATAAATTCTGCTGTGTTTAATTGATCTATGTGAACACGGCCTTACAGACACAAAAAGCAATATGTCATATAGGGACTCTACATAAAGATGAGAAAGTTCTGTCTTTTTGCTGTGTCGCTTTTTGTGGTGCTTTGTGCACTTTCATTACCTTCTACCTTGCCATTTTAATATTGTATCAATAAACTTTGTATTTTTATTTGTCTGTATTGGCTATTTTCTTTATAGGGTTTAAGAATGAACAGTCCAGGGCATCTGCTGAATATCCCTTACTGCCAAATGGGTGTGCTTTGGAGTGTCGCCAAAATTTGAAGCAGCATGCCGCATGCTTTGTCCCTCTTTCTGTTCTTCAAAAGTTGGGAGGTATGTATATGACTCGCCCCAAGGCTATTGCTACTCGGTCCCAGGCGGTGTATCACTGTGATATGTCACTGGGTGGCCGTTGCCCGGTTCCGTGACCCTGGGGTCACTTTAAAAAGGGGGTTATTTACAGGGAAATTGTAATAAAAGTTTTCGTTGTGACGCCACTTGCGGGTTGCGGCAATTTTAGTGGAGCCGCCGCTGCTCAGTTCTCACTACTGGGGCTGTTGTTAGTGGCAGCCTGGATGTAGGGCCCTCCGCACGTAGGGCCAGGGCCCAGGGGGGTAGGTGATGGAGTTAGGCGTGGAGAGCAGGTAGACCACACAAGGGATTGCAGTGTAACTGGTTCCTTTACTCAACTGCATGCGTCCTGCATCCCCTGCACAATCTGTGTAGATTGTGCATGATACGTGTACACAATACTTTTATGAACGCAGCGATTTTGGTGCTAAAATTTTGACCCGAATCCGTGCATTCAGAAAAGTAGCATGTTAATTATTCCGTGCACTTTGGAGCCCTAGCTTTGAGCCACATGCTCTGGTAATGGCACAGGGAGATTTTGTTATACTTGAAGCTGCATTGCAGCCTCCACAAGTAGATTACACTGGACATAGACATACATTGTATAGAGCAGCATCTCTATGTAATGTATCCTAGAGGGAAAGTAAGAGAGGGTTTTTTCTCTTCTTATAAAATTACAAAAATGTATTTTAAAAAATTAGACTAAGGTAATTTTTAATGTGATTTTTAAAAAAAATAATAAACATAACAAATCAGCAAATAACATGGACATATTTGGTGTCCCTGTAGTTGTACAACCCGAACAACACAGCAATGAGATTATTTACGGGGATCAGTGAATGGTGTAAAAACATGTGGAACAGACATGAGGGAGGGGCTGGCACCATAAGATAAAAAAAGTTAATGGGAAGTGTGCCATATACTGGAAAACAAATTGAAAACTGGGGAAAGAATAGTATATATATAAGGCACCAAAAAGAGCCCAACGGTCTGCAATTTTATGTAAAAAGCGTATTATTGTGAAAACTTGTAATTATTCAAAAACCTAATTTGCATAGAAAAATATAAAAACACTTAAAAAGTCCAAAAATGAACAATGGAAAAGCACATTCTCCCCCAATGAGATATATTGGGTATTACAGTACAATTTAGAAAAAACAGCTAGGTAGTCATAGAAAACAGAAGGCACAAGAAAGGTGAAGAAACAAGCCATGTAGCAGTACCTGATCAATAGCAATAAAGTGAATGGCTACATATTTGTGTCCTTTGTGCCATATGCCACAGAGTCGGTTACATACAGAAAATACAGATAATACCTCAATATAAATAGGAAAAATATATCTGAATACAGAAAAATAAAATACAAAGGTGTAACCATGGAACTTCGGCCCCTAGGAGAGAGGCGGTGTCCCACGCGTTTCTCCATGTGCTATGGCTTCATCCGGGGAATTGCACAATGTCTGACCTCTGTAATTGCAAACAAAGGTTTCTACCAAATATTAAGTTCTGTTTTTCTATTGTATCAAATACTTATTTCATGCAATAAAATACAAATTAATTATTTAAAAATCACGATTTTATGGATTTTTTTGATTCTGGCTGTCACAGTTGAATTGTACCTACGATAAAAATTCCAGACCTCGCCATTCTTTGTAGGTGGGAAAACTTGCAAAATCAGCAGAGGATCAAATACTTATTTTCCCGCTGTAGTGAAGTTACATAAAGATGAGAAAGTAACTGACTGCTACAACTATGAATGAATGAATGAACAGTCCTTGAATGTCCGTCGCTAGCAAATGGGTGTGATTTGGAGTGTGGCTAGGGGCATGGTCAAAAATTGCCATGTCATGTAATTTATCCCTCTTTCTGGTTTTCAAAAGTTGGGAGATATAAATGCTTCTCAACCTCTGCATTCAGCCTCCATATGCAGTGCACGACCCAGCCTCTGTATACAGCCTCCATTTGCAGCGCACAACCCAACCTCTGTAGTCAGCCTCTATATGCAGTGCACAACCCAGCCTCTGTATACAGCCTCCATATGCAGTGCATGACCCAGCCTCTGTATACAGCCTCCATATGCAGTGCATGACCCAGCCTCTGTATACAGCCTCCATATGCAGCGCTTGATCGAACCTCTGTATACAGCCTCCATATGCAGTACACAACGCAGCCCGTGTATACAGACCCATACAGTTAGGTCCAGAAATATTTGGACAGTGACACAAGTTTTGTTATTTTAGCTGTTTACAAAAACATGTTCAGAAATACAATTATATATATAATATGGGCTGAAAGTGCACACTCCCAGCTGCAATATGAGAGTTTTCACATCCAAATCGGAGAAAGGGTTTAGGAATCATAGCTCTGTAATGCATAGCCTCCTCTTTTTCAAGGAACCAAAAGTAATTGGACAAGGGACTCTAAGGGCTGCAATTAACTCTGAAGGCGTCTCCCTCGTTAACCTGTAATCAATGAAGTAGTTAAAAGGTCTGGGGTTGATTACAGGTGTGTGGTTTTGCATTTGGAAGCTGTTGCTGTGACCAGACAACATACGGTCTAAGGAACTCTCAATTGAAGTGAAGCAGAACATCCTGAGGCTGAAAAAAAAGAAAAAATCCATCAGAGAGATAGCAGACATGCTTGGAGTAGCAAAATCAACAGTCGGGTACATTCTGAGAAAAAAGGAATTGACTGGTGAGCTTGGGAACTCAAAAAGGCCTGGGCGTCCACGGATGACAACAGTGGTGGATGATCGCCGCATACTTTCTTTGGTGAAGAAGAACCCGTTCACAACATCAACTGAAGTCCAGAACACTCTCAGTGAAGTAGGTGTATCTGTCTCTAAGGGTACCTTCACACTTAGCGATGCAGCAGCGATCCGACCAGCGATCTGACCTGGTCAGGATCGCTGCTGCATCGCTACATGGTCGCTGGTGAGCTGTCAAACAGGCAGATCTCACCAGCGACCAGTGAACAGCCCCCAGCCAGCAGCGACGTGCAAGCGACGCTGCGCTTGCACGGAGCCGCCGTCTGGAAGCTGCGGAGACTGGTAACTAAGGTAAACATCGGGTATGGTTACCCGATGTTTACATTAGTTACCAGTGTGAGCAGGGAGCAGGGAGCCGCGCACACTAAGCGCTGGCTCCTTGCTCTCCTAGCTACAGTACACATCGGGTTAATTAACCCGATGTGTAATGCAGCTACATGTGCAGAGAGCAGGGAGCCTCGCACACTGAGCGCTGGCTCCTTGCTCTCCTAGCTGCTGTACACATCGGGTTAATTAACCCGATGTGTACAGCAGCTACATGTGCAGAGAGCCGGAGCCGGCAGCACAGGCAGCGTGAGAGCTGCGGAGGCTGGTAACTAAGGTAAATATCGGGTAACCACCTTGGTTACCCGATGTTTATCTTGGATACAGCTTACCTCAGCTGTCAGACGCCGGCTCCTGCTCCCTGCTCGCTTCATTTGTCGCTCTCTTGCTGTCACACACAGCGATCTGTGTGTCACAGCAGGAGAGCGGCTTTGAAGAAAACGAACCAGGGCTGTGTGTAACGAGCAGCGATCTCGCAGCAGGGGCCAGATCGCTGCTCAGTGTCACACACAGCGAGATCGCTAATGAGGTCACTGCTGCGTCACAAAAAGCGTGACTCAGCAGCGATCTCGGCAGCGAGCTCGCTGTGTGTGAAGCACCCCTAAGTCAACAGTAAAGAGAAGACTCCATGAAAGTAAATACAAAGGGTTCACATCTAGATGCAAACCATTCATCAATTCCAAAAATAGACAGGCCAGAGTTAAATTTGCTGAAAAACACCTCATGAAGCCAGCTCAGTTCTGGAAAAGTATTCTATGGACAGATGAGACAAAGACCAACCTGTACCAGAATGATGGGAAGAAAAAAGTTTGGAGAAGAAAGGGAACGGCACATGATCCAAGGCACACCACATCCTCTGTAAAACATGGTGGAGGCAACGTGATGTCATGGGCATGCATGGCTTTCAATGGCACTGGGTCACTTGTGTTTATTGATGACATAACAGCAGACAAGAGTAGCCGGATGAATTCTGAAGTGTACCGGGATATACTTTCAGCCCAGATTCAGCCAAATGCCGCAAAGTTGATCGGACGGCGCTTCATAGTACAGATGGACAATGACCCCAAGCATACAGCCAAAGCTACCCAGGAGTTCATGAGTGCAAAAAAGTGGAACATTCTGCAATGGCCAAGTCAATTACCAGATCTTAACCCAATTGAGCATGCATTTCACTTGCTCAAATCCAGACTTAAGACGGAAAGACCCACAAACAAGCAAGACCTGAAGGCTGCGGCTGTAAAGGCCTGGCAAAGCATTAAGAAGGAGGAAACCCAGCGTTTGGTGATGTCCATGGGTTCCAGACTTAAGGCAGTGATTGCCTCCAAAGGATTCGCAACAAAATATTGAAAATAAAAATATTTTGTTTGGGTTTGGTTTATTTGTCCAATTACTTTTGACCTCCTAAAATGTGGAGTGTTTGTAAAGAAATGTGTACAATTCCTACAATTTCTATCAGATATTTTTGTTCAAACCTTCAAATTAAACGTTACAATCTGCACTTGAATTCTGTTGTAGAGGTTTCATTTCAAATCCAATGTGGTGGCATGCAGAGCCCAACTCGCGAAAATTGTGTCACTGTCCAAATATTTCTGGACCTAACTGTATGCAGTGCACAACCCAGCCTCTGTATTCAGACTCTATATGCAGTGCACAACCCAGCCTCTGTATACAGTCTCCATATGCAGTGCATGACCCAGCCTCTGTATATAGTCTCCATATGCAGTGCACAAACCAGGCTTTGTATACAGCCTCCATATGCATTATCTCTCCTCAGCCCCTGTATACCACCTTTATGTATAATACATTGCTCCTAAGTCCATGTATACAGCTTCCATATGCAGCATATACGGTAACGCCACTGTATACGGCCTGAGTCTGCAGTTTATCGCTCTTCAGCCTTCAGATGCAGCTTGTTGCATCCCTTGGTCCCCTGCTCATCTCTGTCCTGTCTGGTATGAGGGGACATGTCCTCAGCATGCGTCTGCATGAGCTCATCCTGCTCTTCAAACTGCGACCAGAAAGTCCCGGGTGCTTCAGAGTCACTATACTATGCATTATATCACTTGTAGTTGCACATTACAGATTATATCCAAGGTACAGCACGGCTGAGGCACCTGGCAGTCGGGCAACGCTGAACAGATACTAGGAGACCAGCCCGGGGGGCTTCTGCCCCCCCTGCCCCCCCACCCGACCCTGGGTGCAATTGTGCTTTATGATGAGTTATAACTTCTGTAAGTCCATATATTGCACTGGGGCCCTTTTCTGTCTGTGTCCACGACTGAATACATGGATTCATAAAACACCAGTTGTGTCATCCACCACTCTCTCAGGCTCCCGAATAAAGAATAGTGTAGTGTCTGGAGCGCTCCATTAAGTATTATTGGGAAATAAAAAAATAACATTCCTGACTGTGGAATTACCAGACATTTACCTAAATAACCAAACTGAGTCATCAGTATTATTATTTCTTCTTTTTTTCCCAATGATGAACTATTGGCGCTATATACAGTAAGTGAATACATATATACTACTGCAATCATTTCATACCTGCAATTATTTGCAGAAACAATAAAGAAGACAAATTGCAGCAATGGTTAACACCATGTATTTGCACACATTTATTAGCATCTATCCCTAGGAGAAGAGAAGCATTTGTGTATAATATGATGACTTTCCTAACGCCTTCAGGGATGTCATACCTTTAATCAGAATATCTGTTTTTTATGCAGTTTTCCCAAATAGTAAAAACTGTCTGATTCCGCAATAAACTGTCACGATCGCTAACAATAAATGAATATATGAAGCCCCCAGGATGGAACATAAGCAGCTCCTCTTCTGTTGCTTTGGCTTGATCGCTCTCTACACTTACCGTGTGTAATACATCTGTTGGCCACTAGAGGGCAGTCTAAAGACATAGAGAAAAAGCCCAGTGTTCTCAGCAGAACAAAAGGTTTTCTATCAAGAGGGGTGTTTTTTGTACAGCAGACTGCCGCTGAAATCAATAGCACCTTCTGATGAAACAAGAGAGGAGAAAATCATTCGGCAGTCATATTTAAAGAGTGATTAATTTATAAGATTTAAATCTGTGCTGTAACATAATCACCGCAGCCATCACACTCTGTATGGTAATCCGAGCTAATGGATGCCAACTTTCCAAAATAGATTTCAGTGACAGCTTTCCGAATAATTTTGGGGCACAAGGTCCAAAATTCCATCTGCCAATGGGTGTGACATTATTTGGATGTTCACAAGATCCGCCACCGTTGAAAAGAAATGGGTCCCCAGTTGTCCCATTTGGTTGTTTTGGCTGATGGAACAGTTCCACTGTCACGTCATAAACTCATCACCGAAGCGGGAGACCAGAATGTGGTTGGGGGAAATAAAACGTAAACCATTCAAATATTTATAGTGCGCTCTATCACAGGAACTCACTGGGGATCACTTTTGCAATTTTTGCAATTGCAATTATTTTACCACTTCACATGAATGTGAAGTTCTGTAGCTCCATTCTGGATTTCTGTGGTTTATTCTAGGTATGCGTTACAAAATCTACCATGGATTTTACAACTGAGCATGAAACAAGAATGTAAGATATGAATGATGACTATCATTTACCTTCACTTAAAATTAATAATTTTTGGAGGCAATAGTTCTGATACCATTTCCATAGATGATGATATTATTATTAATAATAATAACATAATAGTAATAATAATAATAATAATTATTATTATTATTAATATTATTATTATTGTTACTATTTGATTAATTAAAATAATATTTTTAATCATTTTTCTACAATACATGACAGATTATGCCACATCTTCTTCCTGCAGAAAAAATGCATGCCAAAATAGAGCAGTCTGCATCATTTACACTTGATTATCGCTCCGATCTAAACAATTATGATCCAAGATAGACCCTGTAAAAATGCATTTTTTACGCAGGGTATTTTTTCTGAAAATGTAAGATATTTAACAATTCAAACAAAGTGGATGTGATTTCAGGAAAACTCATACCTGCATGCTGTGTGTTTCAAGATGCTGTAGAATGATGCCGTTTTCCCCCTATAGATTTCTATGGGAAGCAAGTAAATAGTAAAGTGCGGAAAAAGAAGAAAAAAAAGGATAATAAAAAGGGAAACAGCATAAAAAATGAATTAAAGAAAAGATTAAAAAAAGTATTAAAAATGTATTAAAAGTATAAAACAAAGAATGAAAAAGTATAAAAAGGGAAATGGCATAAAATAAATAAATTAAAAAAAGTATTAAAAAGTATTAAAAAAGTATTAAAAGTATAAATAAAAATTAAAAATATATAAAGGAAGTTAAACGGCATAAAAAACTAAATTAAAAAAGTATTAAAAAGAAGTATTAAAAAAAGTATTAAGTATAACAAAGTATTAAAAGTATTTAAAGAGAAAAAAATAATTAACAAAGTATAGAAAAGGTAAATTGTATAAAAATGAATTAAAAAAGTATAAAAAAGTATTACAAAAAAGTATTTAGCATAAAAAAGTATTAAAAATATTTAAAAAAACAAATAAAAAGTATTAAAAAAATCTAAAAAAAAGTATAAAAATGGGAAATGGCATTCAAAAAATGAGTTAAAGTATTAAGTATAACAAAGTATTAAAAATATTTAAAAAAAAGAATTATAAAAGTATAAAAAAAGGAAAACGGCATAAAAGAATGAAATTAAAAAAGTATAAAACAAGTATTAAAAAAGTATTAAGTATAACAAACCATTAAAAGTATTTAAAAGAATTAACAAAGTATAGAAAAGGGAGATGGCATAAAAAATGAATTAAAAAGGTATAAAAAGTATTACAAAAAAGTATTTAGTATAAAAAAGTATTAAAAAGTATTTAAAAAAAAGAATTAAAAAAGTATAAAAAAGGGAAACGGCATAAAAATGAATTAAAACAGTATAAACAAGTATTGAAAAAAGTATTAAGTATAAAAAAGTATTAAAAGTATTTCAAAAAAAGGATTAACAAAGTGTAGAAGAGGGAAACAGCATAAAAAACATGAATAAAAAATGTATAAAAAAAGTATTGAAAAAAAAGTGTTAAGTATAAAAAAGTATTAAAAGTATTGAGCCACTTACAACACTTACAATGAATGATTGTGAATTGTTAGAGCATTATTTCTAAAAAATCAAGTTACGGTATGCCCTATACATAGAATCTAATCGATGGGGGTCCATCTGCTGGAACCTCTGATGATCCCAAAAGTGGACACTGGAATCCGGAGGATGAAGAGTGGAGCAGCGATGCACATGCTCGGCCCCTGCTCCAAATATTGTCTATAGGACTGCGGACTACAGCGCTCAGCTGCTTCCATGAACTCCCATAGACAATCAATGGAGTGATGGCAAAGCAAATGGCAACATCTGCATAAAAATATCTGTAACATAAGTTGTCGAGAGCTGTGGGTTTCAGATTTGGACATGTCCATATACATAATGGAAAGAGTGAGGTGTGAGGCTGCCCCCGCGCCTTCTTCATAATGATATCTAGTGGTGGATACGTCAGTGTGACCTACGCTGGGGATGCTCCTCTGAACATTCATGTTTTTGTCAACTGATTCAGAGGATAAAGCTGGTGCCAGACTCTTCTGTCAGCGTCTTATATTCCAGGTCGTAAAGAACGATTTATCAAACATAACAAGCACAATCCTTATATTCCCCCAAATTTGCCCTCAAGAGAGACTTTGATTACTGTTCTGTATATCTGATCTTGTGAACACATCCAATGTATGTGTTTCATAGGTCGCTATGCACACAATGTATCCAGGGTTGGGAGAATAAGAAAGTGTAATCTGCTGTGCTTGCCTATATACAGTGCAAAAAATATACAGTATACTATATAGACAAGTTATACTGTACTTATACTTCATCAAATGATGTATGCACATACCATCAGAAGGCGTTTGCACTATCCTCTCCAGTGACCAGTCCCACTTTTGTCTTTGATAATTGTGTAGATTACCACGACACTTCTGTAAGTGGTGCATAAGTAGGTTCCTCACCCATCAATGATGTAAAGTGAAACTTGACACTCAGATATGGCGAAAAAGGGGTTGATTTATTGAAAGAACAGAAGGACCAGCACAGACGTTTGGGTCATCAGAGACCTTCCTCATTGTGCCCTTACAGTAGTCCTTAGAAGACCCTGGTAATGTGGTCAGCTCTCTGTGTAATCACGATAGGCACCGTTGTCAAATCCTGGACATCACAATTACACAGAGCACTGACCACATTACCAGGATCTCCTTAGGACAACTGTAAGGGTAAATTGCTGAAGGTCTTTGATGACCAAAATGTCGGTGCTGGTAATGTCGGTGCTGGTCCTTCTGTTCTTTCAGTAAATCAACCCCTTTTTCACCATATCTGAATGCCAATGTGACGACTGTCACAAGGTGGCGCTAGACACTACTAGTATGCACTAAATGGAGAGGTAGTCAGACAGGCCGGGATCATAAGCCAGGAGGACAAGACAGTACACAGGGGGCAGACAGTGACAATGTCAAGATACAAGCCAAAGGTCAGGGTTCCAGGAGAGAACATACAAGATACAGGGAGAAGGCGAGGACGCGATAGGAAGAAAACCGAGGTCAGAAGCTGGGAAGTCACAACAGAAACAGGGGAGGACAGGCAGAGATGGGTAAACAGAAGTCCAGAGTCAAGAAACCAAGATCTGAACACTGAGCACCACAGGAGCCAACAGCACTACTGTAACCAGGAAGTATGACTGGCGGCATCCTGAGCTCTCCCTAATAAGGCATAGCAATCACTGGGAATGAGAAGCATATGTGAGAGCACCTCCCAGGACCAGTGTGAAACCCAGTGCTTGTGAAACAACCAGCAGAGCATTCATCATGCAAAATGCTCTGGACCATAGGCAACATATACCGGCTCTGCAGGAGTGCATAGCAGAGCAATACAGAATGTTCTGCACATAGGAATAGTGACAGCCAAGTTTTACTTTGACACAATGTTAGACAGAGATTGGTCTGGAGGCAATGTGGGCAGCACCATAAAGAGGCCTTAACGAGGGAATGAGAAAGTGTCCAAGGAGCCATTATTCAACACAACAATGAAAGGTTGCATGTTGCTCATGCTACTGTGAGCAATTCAAGTGGCCTAAACGTGCTACCACAGCCTGCAGCATTTCCGGACTTGTTTCCCATCTAGCACATCTAGGACGTAATTAGTTGGTGATTGCATAGGTTGCTGCCAGCAGTGGATCTTGATGATTTGCCCAAGTGTATTCAGAACATTCCTCAGAGAACCATTAATAACCTCATTGATATCAGCTAAGACTGTAAGTGCGGGGATCTCTGCACGTGGTGCTCATACTCACTACTGAATAAATCGAGATGTTTTGAAAATTTTACTTCTACTTTATCATCATTTGAATTTCAGTACCATGTCCATCCATCCTGTGATTACCAGAAATCCAAAACTTTAACTTTTTGGTGTTTCAATTTCAATATTGAGGAGTTTTGCATTTTTTTTTCCAATAGAAGGCATATGCCATCGGACCCCAGACACATACATCATTATGTCGGCATACTGATGTGCATCTCCAAGGGAAGGAAAACCAGGATGATATGATGTATCTGACCAGTGTATGGGAGAGAATTCACTACTCTGGTGACAAGGACCGTTATGAAGGATGACAATCTCTGTACAGTGCTGTGGAATATTATTTCACTATATAGGGGACAAAAATGAATATATAAGTGTCCTGTGGTTGAAGAAAATTGTTTACAGTGTCTACATGAGAAAAGTACTGTATCTATCATTTTTTGGGGGAAATGTAGGTGTATCTAACCATTCGTGAAGGCTCTGGTACTTTCCTTTGCCAATTCTTTGTGCCAGTACATGCAGGATTAATACTTCCTTCCCTTTTTCTATACAGATGAATGGAATCGCTGCCATGTACCATATTTTTCGCTTTGTAAGAAGCACATTTTTTCCCCCAAAATTGGGGGTTAAATGGGGGTGTGTCTTACCAAATAGATATGGCTGACCAGGGCGGCGGTGGTGGAGTGGGCTCATACTGTGACGCCCTGGGCAAGACAGGGGTCACAGGTCATCACACCACCACACCCTACACCCCAGTTAGGAACACCAAAGCTACTAAAATCCTTGTTGCCTTCCTCCAGGGGCTGGTGTCCACACCAGGGGGTGGGCCAGGCGGTTGGCTCCGCCCACCGAGGAGTTCACAGCTCTGGAGGCGGGAGGAACCAGGCAGTTAAGCTAGGGAAGTGAAGGAGTAAACAAGTAGAACAGTGAGGGAAGTGAACAGTAGAAGGAAGTGAAGTAGTAGAGGAGTTTGAGTAGAGGAGTAAAAGTGGCAGTGTGAAAGCCTGAAGCAGGTCCGGCTGTGTGCCCCGGGCCGAGAGACAGCAAGGTCAGCAGACGGCGGTGATAGTCCGCAGGGGTGACTGCTCGGAGGTTGCTGGAAGGACCGCGGACGGGTGGTGACCCGGCGGTCTGGAGCAGTATACGAAGAACAGTTAGCACCAGGGCAGGGGCCTCTCGGATCCCGGCAAGGCTAGGAGTCGCCATAATTTGCCAAATCCGTCAGTGAAGGGGACGTCTGTCTCCAAACAACCAAGTCCCGATTGAAGGCAACAGTCCAACCGTGGTAGAGAGACACCGCCACCGCCAGGGCACCAGTTTCTCAGGGCCAGCGCCTGCAGGCAAAGTAGGGCTCCTCCGGCCCATATCCAAGCCGGGGAGCGGGTTACCGGTGGGAACCCATCGCAACCATTATCAACTTAGGTGCAGGACACCCAAATCCCAACCCCCTTTCACTCACGGGCGAGGAGCGCCGCTAGAGTCCCCGGGATCCGGCCCATCGCTCGAGCCACCGAGCAGCAGCAGGCCGCAGCAGCCGCGGCAGCCGGACCCGAGCAGAGGGAGAGCGCGGCGTCCCCTCCTCCGCCCGCGACAATACGAAACAGGGTCACAGGACACGCTTAAGGGTGGCATTGATCTGTGGGCGTGCAAGCTGTGAGGGTGTCTCGGCGGCGGGTACATTGAGCTGCTGTTGATGCGATGAACTTCAAGAAAATGGATGCGGAGGCAGCGTGTGCGCATATTGACGAGATGGACTTTAAGAAAATGGTCGCGGAGTCCTAGCTTTGCACGCGCCGCCTCTGCGGCCATTTTCTTGAAATCCATCTTGTCAACCACGGGCATTCCAATGGAGCTGGCAGTCAGCTCAATGCACTTGCCACTGAGACACCCCGTCCTGTGACACTTACGCAGCCCGCCCTCAGATAAATGGTGCTGCTGCGACACCCCCGAGCGAGTCCTGTGACCCTGCCTCCTATGACCCCGCTCTACCACAGTTGCCCCGGTAAGCCATATCCGGGGGATTCAATGGCGCTCGCCACTATACCAGTATCACCGACCCTCCTGAGCTGCAACACGCCCTCCTGTGAGCCCACAGCATCACCTAGTCTGCCTCCTGTGACTTCCCTGAGCCGCTCCACCACCGCCGCTCCCTCCCTGGTGAGCATTAGGATTGAGACGAACTAGGATTATAAAACAAACCCTCATTTTAACATTAAAAATCATTTTTTTCCTATTTTACGCCTCTAAATTTGGGCTGTGTCTTATAAAACGAAACATACGGTAATTTAGATAAGCTCTTGTAACAGTGACAGGCAGAGAGAAGACCAAAGTGATGGCTGACACACCACACCATGATACTGGGGCGGGACGGATGGGGTTCACCACATTGTAAGATCAAGTTTAGTCAAACATTTCTGCGCCTTGGCTGGAACTTACTGTGTCCACCTAATGTATTTTCTTGTCTCTTCTTGGGTATTCATGTATCAAATGTCTACACAAGGGAGAGACAACCACAAGCAAACAAGCCTACAACATCTGTTTATATCTTAATTTCTAAAATTGACCAATTTGAAGGTCTAGCCTGCCTGGACATTATCTGAACCTGCCATAATCCCTATTAATCTCTAATTTCAGACATGTTAAGCACAGACAATGAATGGATATTGATTGATATTTGCAGGGTGTGAAAAGCTTTAACCACGCGATTAGGCTGATACTCCGTAATCAAACACAAGCCCTGATATATGTGCCATTGCTATTGACCTTAATCTCTGCTTTTTCCTGACAGCCATCACTGGCTATTGACACAGCAAACAGTGGTGACAAAGTAAGGGGCAAAGTGTAACCTTTCATTTACCTTCATGTCCCTCAAATGACTGCTGTAGGTATATTGGGCACCAGGCGCCCCCTCCAGTGCACTCCCCTACTCACTTTACTCACTGGCCTTCTGCCTTTAACCTGTCACTTCCCAGCAAGAGTTCTTTATACTGCGCTGAATTAAGTTATTGATCTTTTTGACCATTTTTACTGTCTAACAACACTTGGATACTTTTCTTTTATATATGAATTGCATTTCTATTCTATTGTACGTACAAGTGACACACAATGCCGGCTAACATCCACCTGCAGATGACATACGAGTGCAGCATTTCTGGATGAACGAAACGGCAAATTATTACTAACTATAACATAGAACAGTGGTCTCCAACCTTTCTGACCTAGAGAGTCACATTCAGCTCTGACAGAGCGTCGCGAGAACAGTAGTGACACCCAGAGCCCCCATTACTACCGGTAGTATAATGACAGCCCACCTCTTCAGCAGAAATAACACCAAGGTGGTAAACCAAGATCCAAGGGTTCCCACTACACCCCCATTCAGATCTACTCTTTGTGTGGTGCTACTCACAAAAGTCATCATCTGGAGACCTGCTTTTCATATCTGCTTGTGAGACCTGGTGGTGATGAACCAAGCTGGCAGACACTCACGAGCCACACAAGCCACATGTGGCTCTTGAACTACAGGTTGGGGACTCCTAACATAGAGACTAGTCAACTGCATGAAAATCAGATCTTCAATTTTGTACATTTTGCAAAAATATAAGGCTTCTGTGGACAAGCTTAGTGCAAGCCACTCAATTTACCAGATCCCAGGGGTTGCCCTGACCTTCACCCTTCAACACAGGTATGGGATTAAATTTGTTAACAGTTTTCTGTTTCTATTAGGAACCCACACCCATTTACAAAAATACACCCATTTAAAAAAACCACGCTTATTTAAATGCCACACCCTTTTTATAGCCAAGTCTATTTTCACACTTTCCTCAGACACAAAAAATAAATAAAAGTAAAGACGCTTTTTTATTATTATTATTATTATATTATTATTATTTATTATTATAGCACCATTATAGCTTTACCCATCTTACCCTACCTGTACCTTCATGTATAGCCACATTGCCTCCTGTCAGTTCCACATTGTTCCAATTACTGTCAGTCACCTCTTAGCATGGTGAATAGTATTAAATGGATTTTCTACAAATTTTGAAAATTAGTAAAGGAGCCTTACCCAAGATTGAAAGGACGTCCTCCTGTCCATCTGTCACCTCAACTATCTGCTCAACCTAATATCTGGCCTCAGCAGCCACAGGTCAAATATGCATGAAATACCCTTGCACCGTGATTAGACCACATATTACCATCACATAGTGACAAATAGTACCACATATAAGTGAGAGATACCGCCACACCATGACCTGACCACATATAACCACCACGTGGTGACCAAATAATACCACATACAAAGGAAAAATACCACCACATCATGACCAGACCACATATTACCACCATGTGGTGACCAAATGATACCACATACAAAGGAGAAGTACAGTCACACCATGACCAAACCACATATTAACAACACATAGTAACTGAATACTACAATAATGATCATTAATAAAATCATTAGTAAAAAACAAAATACTCTGTATATAGTGTCAGAGTACAGGTAATACAGTGATCCTGGTGACATTATACACAGGAGCTCTATATATAGTGTATAGCTTAAGTGTACAGGTAATACAATGACGAGTGATGTCTCTATTTGAATTAATTCATCTTCACTTTTCCTCTTCATCCGGCACAGACCACTATTAAAAGGAATATTTTCAAAAGTAAAATATATTACAGCAGTAATAATGTCCCTTAATTGGCCAATACAATAACTATGTCCCTCAATTGCCATCATAAACTAATAATGTATGTTCCTTATTCTGGTCATCATACAGAAATTATGTAACCCATTCTGGTCTCTTCCTGTAATTATGTCACCATCCTGGGCCCTTCCTGTAAAAATGTCCCCATTCTGGGCCCCTATCTACTTCCTATATCCTGGCCTCTTCCTGTAATAATGTGCTCATCCTGGGCCTTTCCTGTAATGTCCCTCATCCTTGTCCCCATTTTTGTTCCATCTTGGTCCCCATATGTGCTCCATCCTGGACCCTATATGTGATCCATCCTGGTCCCAATATGTGATCCATTCTGTCCCTATATGTACTATATCCTGGTCCCCATATGTGCTCCATTCTGGACCCCATACGTGAGCCATTCTGTGCCTATATGAACTACATCCTGGGCCCCATATGTGTTCTATTCTGGACTAAAAAATGTCAACCATTCTTGTTCCCATATGTCATCCTGACCTCCATATGTCATCCATCCTGGTCCCCAAATATGCTCCACCCTGGTGTCCATAAATGATCCTCGTCCCCATATGTGATTAATCCTGGTCCCCATATGTGCTCCATCTTCGTCCCCATATGTCATCCTGGTCCAAATATGTCATCCATTCGGTCCCCATTAGTCATTCTGGTCTCCATATGTCATCCATCCTGGTCCTCATATGACATCCTGGTCATCATATGTCCTCCATCCTGGTCCCAATATGTCATCCTAGTCCCCATATGTCATTCATACTTGTTCCCATATGTCATTCTGGTCCCCATATGCTCTCCATCCGCGACCCCATACAGTTAGGTCCAGAAATATTTGGACAGTGACACAATTTTCGCGAGTTGGGGTCTGCATGCCACCACATTGGATTTGAAATGAAACCTCTACAACAGAATTCAAGTGCAGATTGTAACGTTTAATTTGAAGGTTTGAACAAAAATATCTGATATAAATTGTAGGAATTGTACACATTTCTTTACAAACACTCCACATTTTAGGAGGTCAAAAGTAATTGGACAAATAAACCAAACCCAAACAAAATATTTTTATTTTCAATATTTTGTTGCGAATTCTTTGGAGGCAATCACTGCCTTAAGTCTGGAACCCATGGACATCACCAAACGCTGGGTTTCCTCCTTCTTAATGCTTTGCCAGGCCTTTACAGCCGCAGCCTTCAGGTCTTGCTTGTTTGTGGGTCTTTCCGTCTTAAGTCTGGATTTGAGCAAGTGAAATGCATGCTCAATTGGGTTAAGATCTGGTGATTGACTTGGCCATTGCAGAATGTTCCACTTTTTTGCACTCATGAACTCCTGGATAGCTTTGTCTGTATGCTTGGGGTCATTGTCCATCTGTACTATGAAGCGCCGTCCGACCAACTTTGCGGCATTTGGCTGAATCTGGGCTGAAAGTATATCCCGGTACACTTCACAATTCATCCGGCTACTCTTGTCTGCTGTTATGTCATCAATAAACACAAGTGACCCAGTGCCATTGAAAGCCATGCATGCCCATGCCATCACGTTGCCTCCACCATGTTTTACAGAGGATGTGGTGTGCCTTGGATCATGTGCCGTTCCCTTTCTTCTCCAAACTTTTTTCTTCCCATCATTCTGGTACAGGTTGATCTTTGTCTCATCTGTCCATAGAATACTTTTCCAGAACTGAGCTGGCTTCATGAGGTGTTTTTCAGCAAATTTAACTCTGGCCTGTCTATTTTTGGAATTGATGAATGGTTTGCATCTAGATGTGAACCCTTTGTATTTACTTTCATGGAGTCTTCTCTTTACTGTTAACTTAGAGACAGATACACCTACTTCACTGAGAGTGTTCTGGACTTCAGTTGATGTTGTGAATGGGTTCTTCTTCACCAAAGAAAGTATGCGGCGATCATCCACCACTGTTGTCATCCGTGGACGCCCAGGCCTTTTTGAGTTCCCAAGCTCACCAGTCAATTCCTTTTTTCTCAGAATGTACCTGACTGTTGATTTTGCTACTCCAAGCATGTCTGCTATCTCTCTGATGGATTTTTTCTTTTTTTTTCAGCCTCAGGATGTTCTGCTTCACCTCAATTGAGAGTTCCTTAGACCACATGTTGTCTGGTCACAGCAACAGCTTCCAAATGCAAAACCACACACCTGTAATCAACCCCAGACCTTTTAACTACTTCATTGATTACAGGTTAATGAGGGAGACGCCTTCAGAGTTAATTGCAGCCCTTAGAGTCCCTTGTCCAATTACTTTTGGTCCCTTGAAAAAGAGGAGGCTATGCATTACAGAGCTATGATTCCTAAACCCTTTCTCCGATTTGGATGTGAAAACTCTCATATTGCAGCTGGGAGGGTGCACTTTCAGCCCATATTATATATATAATTGTATTTCTGAACATGTTTTTGTAAACAGCTAAAATAACAAAACTTGTGTCACTGTCCAAATATTTCTGGACCTAACTGTATGTCATCCATCCTGGCTCCCATATGTCATCCTGGTCCCATATGTCATCCATCCTGGTCCTCAAATGTAATCATGATACACATGTCATCCTAGTCCCCATATGTCATCCATCCTTCTACCCATATACCCAGATGTCATACTGGTCCCCGTATGTCATTTTGGTCCCCATATGTCATTTAGGTCCCCATATGTCCTCCATCGAATTCCTCATATGTGTTCCATCCTGGTCCTCATATGTCATCCTGGTCCACATTTGTCATCCATCCTGATCCTATGTCATCAATCCTGGTCCACATATGTGATCCTGGTCCGCATAGGTCATCCATCCTGGTCCCCATATCCCCATATGTGCTCCATCCTGATTATCTCTATCTTGAACCCCATATGTTGTCCATCCTGGTCACAATATTTCTCCCATCCTGATTCCTATATGTCTCCCATCCTGGCCCTCATATGTAACCAATCCTTGTCCCCATATGTGCTCTATCCTGGTCTCCGTATGTCATCCTGTGCCCCATATATCATCCAATCTGATCTCAATATGTGCTCCATCCTGGTCCCCATATGTGATAAATTCTTTCCCCCATATGTACTATATCCTGGTGCCCATATCTGCTCCATTCTGAACCTCATATGTCAACCATTCTTGTCCCCATATGTCATCCTGGTCTCCATATGTCATCCTTCCTGCTACTCATATATGGTCCATTCTGGTCCTCAAATGTGCTCCACCCTGGTCCCCATATGTTATCCTGGTCCCCATAAGTGATTCATCCTGGTTCCCATATGTGCACCATCTTGGTCCCCATATGTCATCCATCCTGGTTCCCATTAGTCATTCTGGTCTCCATATGTCATCCATCCTGGTCCTCATATGACTTTCTGGTCATCATATGCCCTCCATCCTGGTCCCCATATGTCATCCTAGTCTCCAAATTTCATCCATTCTTGTTCCCATATGTCATTCTGGTCCCTATATGTCCTCCATCCTGGTCCCCATAGGTCTTCCATCCTGGTCTCCATATGAGATCCTGGTCCCCCTATGTCATCCTGGTCTTAATATGTCATCCATCCTCACCCTCAGGCTGAGCTACTAATATATCAGGAGCTGACAACTTACATTAAAATCTCTACAACATGCAGTGCCTTGCGAAAGTACGAAGGTGTTGTAATTTTTCAACCTTTTCCCTCATTTCAGGATTCAAACATAAAGATAAAAAATTAAAATTTTATGGTGAAGAATCAACAAGTGGGACACAATTGTGAAGTTGAACAATATTTATTGCTTATGTGCCGCCCCCGTGCCAGCAGCCGAGGCTGCTTGGATCCGGGCCTTCAGGGGTGGTGGCTCGAGGGTCTCCAGACCCGGGGGTCTCGCGGACACGCCGAATAAATGGGGGGACGTAGATGTACGGGCTAGGCCGTAGTAAGTTTGTGACGCCACCCACGGTGTGTGGTGAGGTGTGATACCACCGCTGCTGTTATGGGGCACCCAGGGGAAGATGTTGTGCAGCAAGTTGTTAACCCCTCCATGGGCAGGGATGGTGGCCCCGGGACCCGGTGGCTCGGTGCAGGGGATAGCGACCGCAGGGAGTGTTGGTGTACCCACGGTTAATAAACCACACAAGTCTCTGGTAAACCAAGGTGATGGTGGCCGGTGCCGCGGCCGGTTGCATTCGGGTCCCCCACCCGGCTAGTGGTCTCTATCCTTTTTCTCTGCACTGTTTGTGTAAGGTGGACTTTCCTAGTGTGAAACTCAGGAGTCCGCTCCCGGCTAGATGTGGCCTAAGGAGCCGTGCCCGCAGACGCTGGCCCGTGGGATCTATGGGCCCTGGCGGTGACCTCTTATCCCTATCGGTGGGCTGTTGTCTTCTATGAGGGACTTTGGGTGGGACAGGACCTCTAGTCCTAGCCTCAATCGGTTAATTAACCAGTTCCGCTTGGTTCCGGTCCTGGCTTCAGGGTCCGAGTACCCCCCTTTGTGCTCCGGTTTCTGGGTCGGTTCCCCGTGTCGGTACCGGCGGGCTACAATCCTGTTTCGGTCCACCTCGGTTCTGCCGAGCCATCTTCCCGTCTCCTGCTGACGGAGACCACCGTCTGCCTCCTAGCCAGTGGCACCAGGGCTCCAACTCTGGTACTGTTCAACTTGAATTTTCCTGCTGGAGCTACACTTAGCTCCAGCCCACACTCCTCTCCAAACTGAACCACAAACTAATTTGCTTGCTTTCCCGCCCCGGGCTATCTGGACCCCTGGGTGGGTGTGTCCCAACCAGCTGGTCACGCCCACTGGTGTGTCTGTCTGTCCCTAAGGGGGGTGACTAGGGTTTTCTGGTTGGCTGTGTGTTTCCTAGTGAGGGAATGGTGTAATGTGGGGGCCTATTTGTGACTACCTGGTTTTGCCAGGCCGTCACATCCCCCCTTGGTTAAATACAGACCGTCCGCGGGCTGTCCGACCACCACCATTTATTTAACTGGAAAAGATAAAAAAAAGGGTAAACAGTTTACAAGTATAATAACATATTTACAATCAAATATATTTTGTTTTCTTCCCTTACGGGAGGCATGTTACTTTAACGTTGCACATTTAAAACCGGGACGGGACGGACCGTGTCCTTCTCACTTCACCCACCCAAAACAACCTATCCCTGATGCCACCACTAAAACACAGGTTGGCACCCCTTGCCCGAGTCCAGGGTAGGTCCGGGTGTTGCCCAAACGGGCCGGGTAAAAAGTTTCTTACCCGGCAGTCTTTTTCAAGGGCCCCACGTCCAGGGAACCCCTGACCCGGAGGGTAGTCACTAGTTTTGCTGGTGACAGGGCCTCGGCCGACTCTACCGCAGGCCCATCCTCCAACCAGACTCTCCAGAGACTGCGGCTTGGTGAGAAGGTTGGTCAGGGGCTATTTACAAAACCCAAAAGTTTATGGGCTGGCTCGCAAGTTCTAAGCCATTGTCTTTACAATGGTAAACGGTAACTAGGGAGGACACACGGTCCCAACGGGGACTTTAACTGAAGGTAGCCGGGAACCACTGCCACAACATTTTAATCTTCATACTCGGGACTAGAGAGTGGTGGAGAGGGGTGGGTGTGCAGCTGAGCACCCATTCTCACCCTCCTTCTGATGTCAAGGGCAAACCACCCCCTTTCTCCGCAGTGCCGGGTGTAGGTCACTAGCTCCCCGGGTTCCAGATCCCGGTCGGGGTGGCCAACAGGCAGGTGAGGGGCCATGTCCCTCCGGGACAGGAATATTTCGGCCTCCATGCCCAGCTCGTATATAAACCCCCATCCCTTTTGGGGGTTAAAATGCCGGACCTGGCCTTCGTACGTCGGGCCCGTCACCCGGAAAGTGGCATTCCTCAGGTTGTCCTTTTCTGTGTAGGTCTGGGACAGGACCTCCGCCTTCCGTTTTTCACAGGCGGCAATCTCTCTCCCCAGCTGGCGCCGCTGCGGCTCCCAGTACGGAGCATCTGCTGCCTGCTCCGGTTCAACCAGCGCGAGGGCTGGGCCCAGCCGGAGTCCCTCCGTGCCGGCAACGACCGGCACCTTCGGCAGTGGGGGACCCCGCTGTGACATGGCCCGCTCTGCTGCCTTGAACTACACCCCCGCTGCACCTCAGCCGAGGCCGGGAGTCTGGGAGCGGCCAGCGTTGCCCGCTGTGCTGGCTTCCGGTCAGGGACCGCCTCCGCTGTGGCCGGGCGGACTGCTGGGGCCAATGTCATCTCGGGCGCGCCTTCTTCCGGGACCGGGATCACTGTCGGGTCCAAGGCTGGACGGGGCACCTTCCGGGTGCTGGTCTGGCGTGGAGCCAGTGTTGGTGCCGGGGCGGTGACGGGCTTGCTGCTGGTGGCTTCCTCAGGCTGGTCCTCGCAGGCCGACGGAACGGGTACAGCTGCCGGCGTTGGTGGTAGCGGACCGAGCGGGGTGTCGGCAACAGGTACGGGCAGCGAGGGAGGAAGCGTGGCGGGCAGGGGCAGACCGGGTCCCTCAGCCTGGTCGGCCGGTCCCTGGGGGGCATAGGGGCATGGGTCGCTTACCCGCTCGTCCGAAGTTGCCTCCACTTCACGGGCCCGAACGGCTGCGGCCAACTCCGCCATCTCGGCCTTCCATCTCTTGAGCAGAAAGCTCGCCTGTGTCTAGATCCGGCTGCACATTCGCTCCGTCTGGGCTTCTACCCAGTCGGCTGTTCTGGGCACGGGCTCCTGCACTGCGGGCTTGCCAGACAGGTCGGCCATGCTGCACAGTCGGTGGTATCCAGGAACAAGAAGGGTGGCAGGGTTCTGGAGTCCCTGCCCTTTATCTGCTCAGTCAAATCTTCACCCGCCCCCCCTTGGTCTTTTGCCGGCACTTCTTTCTGCGGCCTGTTAGTTTCGTTTTTCAACTTCCGGTTCGCTTTCTGGCCGCGTTCCCAGGGGGCGGGGCTTTGGCTTTCGCGCCCTACTCTCAGGGATTCTCAGGGCTGTATTTTTCGCGCCCGAAATGGCGGCAAGATGGCGACTTCTGAAAATTTTGCAATAGTTCACCACTGACTGTCTAATACAAGATGCACTTCCACAAGGTAAATGGATGGGTAAGTATCCTGTTCGTGACGCCAAGTTTCGGGGTGTGCCGCCCCCGTGCCAGCAGCCAGCGCTGCTCGGATCCGGGCCTTCAGGGGTGGTGGCTCGAGGGTCTCCGGACCCGGGGGTCTCGCGGACATGCTGAATAAATGGGGGGACGTAGATGTACGGGCTAGGCCGTAGTAAGTTTGTGACACCACCCACGGTGTGTGGTGAGGTGTGACACCACCGCTGCTGTTATGGGGCACCTGGGGGAAGATGTTGTGCAGCAAGTTGTTAACCCCTCCATGGGCAGGGATGGTAGCCCCGGGACCCGGTGGCTCGGTGCAGGGGATAGCGACCACAGGGAGTGTTGGTGTACTCACGGTTAATAAACCACACAAATCTCTGGTAAACCAAGGTGATGGCGACCGGTGCCGCGGCCGGTTGCATTCGGGTTCCCCACCCGGCTGGTGGTCTCTACCTTTTTCCTCTGCACTGTTTGTGTAAGGTGGCCTTTCCTAGTGTGAAACTCAGGAGTCCGCTTCCGGCTGGATGTGGCCTAAGGATCCATCCCGCAGACGCTGGCCCGTGGGATCTATGGGCCCTGGCGGTGACCTCTTATCCCTATCAGTGGGCTGTTGTCTTCTATGAGGGACTTTGGGTTAGACAGGACCTCTAGTCCTGGCCTCAATCGGTTAATTAACCAGTTCCGCTTGGTTCCGGTCCTGGCTTCAGGGTCTGAGTACCCCCCTTTGTGCTCCGGTTTCCGGGTCGGTTCCCTGTGTCGGTACCGGAGGGCTACAATCCTGCCCCGGTCCACCTCAGTTCTGCCGAGTCGTCTTCTCGTGTCCTGCTGACGGAGACCACCGTCTGCCTCCTAGCCAGTGGCACCAGGTCTCCAGCCCTGGTAACGCTCAACTTGAATTTTCCTGCTGGAGCTACACTTAGCTCCAGCCCACACTCCGCTCCAAACTGAACCACAAACTAATCTGCTTGCTTTCCCGCCCCGGGCTATCTGGACCCCTGGGTAGGCGTGTCCCAACCAGCTGGTCATGCTCACTGGTGTGTCTGTCTGTCCCTAAGGGGGGTGACTAGGGTTTTTTGGTTGGCTATGTGTTTCCTAGTAAGGGAACGGTGTAATGCAGGGGCCTATCTGTGACTACCTGGTTTTGCCAGGGCGTCACACTTATTTTAAACTTTTTAAAAAAATAAATAACTGAAAATTGGGGCGTGCAATATTATTCGGCCCCTTTACTTTCAGTGCAGTAAACTCACTCCAGAAGTTAATTGAGGATCTCTAAATGGTCCAATGTTGTCCTAAATGACTAATGATGATAAATATAAGGCTAGGTTCACATTTCCGTTGTTTTGCATCAGTTACATGCGTTGATTGACGCTTGTGACTGATGCGTTGCACAACGGATGACAAGAATTAGAATTCATTGTCGGACTCCATTGTAAAAGAGAGAACGATTAGCTGATCGCTCAAGGTGCCGGCCTCCGGGTGATCAGCTGATTGCTCACAGGTGCTGGCCGCCGGGTGATCAGCTGATCGCTCACAGGAGCCGGCCAGCGGGTGATCAGCTGATCGCTCACAGGTGCCGGGTGATCAGCTGATCGTTCGGCCGCCGAGAATGTGTGCGGGGGTTGGGCGGCAGAGTGCGGGGTGGGTGGAGCCGGGTGGGGCCATGGTGCTGAGGACGTCAGTGCTGGTGACTGCATGGCTTGGGACAGGTGAGTGTGAGTGTGAGTGTGTGTTCATGTGCTTGTGTACATGTGGAGTGCTGGAGGGGGCAAGGCCGAGCTGGGAAGTGTCGGGCTCCCTGCACACGTAGCCAGGGTAAATATAGGGTAACTAAGCAAAGAACTTTGCTTGGTTACCCAATATTTACATTGGTTACGTGTGCAGGGAGCCAGAGAGAGCATGCACAGCGAAATCCTACGGATTGTGCTGCTCAAAAAACGTTACAAGCTGCGTTCCTTCCGCCCGGCGGTCAGTCATTCCACGACTGATCAGTCGGGCAGAGGATGCAACGCAGCATCATCAGTCACAATCCGCCGCTCATACAAGTCTATGGGAACAACAGAATCCGCCAAACGGATTCCGTTGTTTACCAGAGCCGCGGATTGTGACTGATAGAAATTGACGGAAATGTGAACCTAGCCTAAAGCCACCTGTGTGTAATCAGGTCTCCGTATAAATGCACTTGCTCTGTAATAGTCTCCGTGTTCTGTTTAAAGCGCAGATAGCATCATGAAGACCAAGGAACACAACAGGCAGGTCCGTGATACTGTTGTGGAGAAGTTGAAAGCCGGATTTGGTTACAAAACGATTTCCAAAACTTTAAACATCCCAAGAAGCACTGTGCAAGCGATCGTATTGAAATGGAAGGAGTATCATACCACTGCAAATCTACCAAGACCCAGCCGTCCCTCAAAAATTTCATGTCAAACAAGGAGAAGACTGATCAGAGATGCAGCCAAGAGGCCCATGATCACTCTGGATGAACTGCAGAGATCTACAGCTAAGGTGGGAGAGTCTGTCCATAGGACAACAATCAGTCGTATACTGCACAAATCTGGCCTTTATGTAAGAGTGGCAAGAAGAAAGTCATTTCTCAAAGATATCCATGTTGTTTAAAGTTTGTCACAAGCCACCTGGCAGACACACCAAACATGTGGAAGAAGGTGCTCTGGTCAGATGAACCCAAAATCAAACTTGGGCACAATGCCAGATGATATGTTTGGCGTAAAAGCAACACAGCTCATCACCCTGAATACACCATCCCCACTGTCAAACATGGTGGTGGCAGCAGCATCATGGTTTTGGCCTGCTTTTCTTCAGCAAGGACAGGGAAGATGGTTAAAATTGATGGGAAGACGGATGGAGCCAAATACAGGACCATTCTTGAAGAAAACCTGTTGGAGTCTGAAAAAGACCTGAGGCTAGGACGGAGATTTGTCTTTCAACAAGACAATGATCCCAAACATAAAGCAAAATCTACAATGGAATGGTTCACAAATAAACGTATCCAGGTGTTAGAATGGCCAATTCACAGTCCAGACCTGAATCCAATCGAAAATCTGTGGAAAGAGCTGAAAACTGCTGTTCACAAACGCCTCCATCCAACCTCACTCAGCTCCAGCTGTTTACAAAGGAAGAATGGGCGAGAATTTCAGTCTCTCGATGTGCAAAACTGATAGACACATACCCCAAGAGACTGCAGCTGTAATCGCAGCAAAAGTTGGCACTACAAAGTATTAACTTAAAGGGGACGAATAATATTGCACGCCCCAATTTTCAGTTTTTTATTTTTTACAAAAATTTCAAATAAGCAATAAATATCGTTCACCTTCACAATTGTGTCCCACTTGTTGATTCTTCACCAGAACATTAACATTTTTATCTTTATATTTGAAGCCTGAAATGTAGGAAAAGGTTGAAAAATTCAAGGGGGCCGAATACTTTCGCAAGGCACTGTACAGGTTTTTATTCCTAAATACGCTTTCTAAATGATAATAGTTAAGGATTTTTTTTTAATTACATTTTTTTTATTCTCCTTTCTCAATATGTAATATGTTTGATTATACCTTCATCCTTTCTTTCCTTCCATCTTTCCTTGAATCCTTTTTCAATTTTTTACAACCAAATAAAGCATCGTTTTTTAAAAAATCCTTCATAATAGCTGGTGCTGCATTAGAGATGGTAACACATGCTATACATACAGTATAAGGGCAGGGTGTGTTTATACAGATAAGCCCCACATTAGGATATGTTTGCCTTTTCACATTATCTTGACAACTCATGTAAAGGTAGACAGCTCTGATGGAAGCTCCTAATAGTCAGATGTGAATTCCAATGGACCTCATGTACCAAAATGATATCACTATGAGATCTAAACAGGTCTCAATGGAAGTGAGGGAGGCCATCATTGAACTAAAAACACAAAACAAATCTTTTTCAAAGAAAGAACTGAAGGAATTGCCCCATTACAATTTGGAACATTCTTAAAAAGATGATATTCACCGACAAACTCAGCAAGAGATTAAGCCTGGGAGAGCTCAAAATACAACTGAAGGGGATGATCTAAGAATCCTTACCCCAGTAAACCATCTTCATAGCATGAGTCAAGTCAAGAGCACGGTCATTATCAAGGTCCACAATCAAGAGACATCTTTATCAAAGGAAACCTTTCACCTGATTGCATGGGCTGCATGAATCAGATCTGGGTTGCATTACTGCTGCCGTGTATGTTTTATAGCGTGAAAGGCTAAAACATTTCATGCACAAGTTTGAGGCAGGTCCCGAAAGCTTCTCCCCACCTTACTTGCTTCCTAGGTACACATATAGAGAGACCTGTCAATTAAGGGTGTCAGAGTGGGGAGAAACCACTGGAGATCTTCCTTGGGCTAGTCATCCGAGATGCAATATCCCCAGACATGTTGCAGCATTTCTGAGTAAAATATACAGTGTCACAGCCGTCTCTCTGCACGTCTCTACAGGTTAACATCCGGAGTCTCACAGTGCTCTGAGAATCATGATTAAACATGTTTTTCTTTCCTTTGGTGTATTAAGGGTTAATGTCAGTTTTTTTTGCCAGCAGCTATCTAACAGTCCATGTTAGGTAGACTACACCCACTACTTTCAAATAGTGGCAATACCCATCAACCTTTGCTGTTGAAAGAATCTATTCTGTCCTGGTTGCCTAAGTGGAAGGAGCTGCTGAGGTTCTGACCATCCGTCTGCTGCCTCAGAGTCTGACTAGAGCCATGTATCCTTTTTTTCCAGTTTGTCTTCCTATACTCACCTCCCATACCAGCACCACTGTCTGAAGAGCAGGAGTGCTCAATCAGAAGGCATAACCCTCTAATCTAAGAAAAAAACTGATGGCACATCCTATCTTTCTAAGTGAACAGGTGCAAACTGAACATGAAACATAATAACAAAAAGGAGACAGTTGTACTCTGTAGTGCTAAGATATGTGTAACAATAAATATGAGAATATAGATTCTGATTCAGTACTCCTGTTCTTCAGCCTTAGGCTATTTTAACTCTTCATTTGCAGGTTCCTGTCCGCCCATAAATTGTAGGTTTTGTAACCCAAAGAGAGCCATTAGTTTGATTGGAACCCAACAACAAGAGGTCGCCTTGCTGTTGGCCTCACATACAACTGGCCATGTTTGTGTGCCAAGTATCTAATTTTTACGTTTCTCATAGCATTAATGCATGTCTATAGTCCCATATTCATTGATACACATATCTTAGCACTGCAGAGTGCAACTGTCTCATTTTTGTTCCTATATGTTTCATGATCAGTTTGCACCTGTTCATATTAGAAGGATAGGATGTGCCATCAGTCTTTTTCTTAGATTACAGGGTCATACCTTCTGATTGAGCACTCCTGTTCTTCAGCCTTAGGCAATTTTAACTCACCATTTGCAGGTTCCTGTCCACCCATAAATTATTGGGTTTTAACCCAAAAAGAGAGGCATTAGTTTGACAAGGACCCAACAAATAGAGGTTGCCTTGCTGTTGGTTGTTGGGCTCACATAAAACTGGACATTTTTATGTGAAAAGTATCTTAATTTTTAAGTTTCTCATAGCAGTAATGCATGTCTATATTCCCATATTCATTGTTACACATATCTTAGCACTACAGAGTGCAACTGTCTCCTTTTTGTTACTATGTTTCATGTTCAGTTTGCACCTGTTCACATTAGAAAGATAGGAGGAGCCATTAGTCTTTTTCCAAAACTATGTTATTTTATAGTCATAGAATGAGGTACATGTTACTGATCGCTGTAGTTCTGACCACTGTGATACTTAACTCTATGGAGAACGAGGCTGTAAATCCCAAAAACCGAGATCTGCAAAGTCCCATCATGAATGGAGCAAAGGTGTTCGACCTCACTCTTTAATTGTGTATGGGACTAACCCTGTCTCCTAGATAATGAAAGGAGCGGAGATTGAGCATGTGCATATCTGCTGGCTTCAGAACTTGGTTCTTGAGATATGCAGCCTCATTCTCAATATATCTGGGGTCACACAGCAATTAGTAAGGCCGCCTTCATATAGCATTATTACCTACGTTCACTGATCCCGTCAGAGCATCTGCCCGAACCCCCCCCCCCCCCTTCCCGCAAAATGGGTTTTGGCATGCGCCTACGGGGCCATTGACTGTAATGGAGCAGACGGAGTCACCGTGTGCTCTGTCGTGCACCATTTTCAGGTGTATACCCTTTCTGCAGGCGGACACCCAGATGTAGTCTACTAAGTCTGGGTGTCCACCTGCATAAAGCGTATACGCCTAAAAATGGTGCAAGACAGAAGACACGGGGACTCCGTCTGAACCATTATAGTCAATGGCTTTATCGGCGCATGCGTCCCAAACCCATTTTTTGGGGGGGTTTGGACGGAAGCTCCGACCGGACCAGTGAACGCAGGTAATAACGCAATGTGAAAGGGCCGTAAATGATCCCTTATCTTTTGGATAGTGGATAACTTATCATTTTGGGAATAACCCTTTAAGTCGGTGAATGCGATGCAATGCCTTTGCGAGGTTCTGAGCATTAATTTCTCAGCTATATCTGCTGTTGAAAATGCTACCACAGTTGAGATGTGACTTTACTGCACTCCCAATGATTTTAATGCATTTGTGTACTTTTATCATAAACTACCTGTAATAAAACAGACAGGTCTATGCAAAACAAGAGCTGCACTTCAGGCTGTCTACAGTTACAGGCAAACATCTCAAAAGTGGATGGGTTAAATATCCATTATGCTAAAGAGCGTAAATGTGGAGTGATGTGATGTATTAATGCATGACCGTAGATCTCAATACTTCAAAGCACCTTATCCTGGGTAAAGACATGATAGATAGAAAGGGCGTGATTGAGCCCTAATATCAGTGTCACATTGAGATTTCGGAGGTCTGAATGGAAAACTGACATTTTAATGTAATCGTAGTGATATCTATTTGCAGGAGATGTTACTATGATATCGTTCTGTCAGCTTTCATTTACGTGAATACTGTGTTCTGGGGCAGCGAACTCTGATTCTTTCATATCTCAAGTATGGTTTTAGGCTAAAGATACAAGTGCTGCCGTTGTCTTGTGGGCCGAGTACTTCTGCTGACTATAACATCCATCATTATCTAACGATGGCCGGGATCTCGCACATTCCCTTATATCATCTGCTTTTGACCAAAATAGACAACCGCTTTATGAAGTAGAGCGAAGCAACATGAGCAACATCCAAAAAGAGGGATGTAAAATGATTTATCAATGTAGGAAAAGCTATTTATTTATCTCAGTATCAAAATGGGTTTAAAGGGAACCTTTCACGAAATATAGAGCCAGAGGAATTGAACAGATTGAAATCTTGTTTTGTAGGAAAAGATGCAATATGGCTTTTTTAGATTGAAATTCATGGTATTTCTTAGCTTATGAGTCCAGTGGGTGGTTGTCACGCTATGTACAGGGAAGTACCAAGCGAACTGCGAAAGGGAAGGGAAACCCTTCTAGGGAAACTAGAACTTATCTCTCGCTACACTCCAAAAAGTAATCTCCGGTCCTCCCAAGATCTCCTTCTCTCCTCCTCTCTCATTCGCTCCTCATGCAACCGACTCCAAGACTTCTCCCGAGCATCCCCAGTCTCCTAGAACTCGCTGCCTCAACACGTCAGACAATCTCCTACACTTGCAAACTTCAAACGGAACCTGAAAACCCATCTGTTCAGAAATGCCTATAGTCTTCAATGACCCCACTGCCGCACCACCACCGTGCGGAGCTGCCGCCCCACCTACACCCCACCTACTGTCTCCTCCCCAAAATCCTTTAGAATGTAAGCCCGCAAAGGCAGGGCCCTCTTCCCTCTGTACCAGTCTGTCTATAGTAACTTGTTTATGTATTCTGTATGTAACCCCCTTTTCATGTACAGCACCATGGAATCAATGGTGCTCTATAAATATATAATAATAATAATAATAATAATAATAATATGGAAAGGGAAGATTGTGACCCCTGACCAAACTTACTGCTGGTCCCTGGGGACCGTCACCACCCTACAGTAGATAGATTCCACACCTATGCACTGAGCTGGACACCTGACCATAGATATCCCTAGTGCTGGACCCTGAATAGGGAATGGATGGGAGGAGCTTCTCATCAGCCCCACTAAACTCTACAGAGGACACAAGGGGGAGATGGTGACCCCTGACCAAACCTACTGCTGGTCCCGAGGTTTCCTCACTGGCCTAGATAGGTTCCGCACCTATGCGCTGAGCCAGACACCTGACCCTAGGTATCCCTAGTGCTGGGACCCAAATAGGGAATGGATGGGAGGAGCTTTTCATCAACCCCACTAAACACTATAGAAGACACAAGGGGGAGATGGTGACCACTTACTGAACCTACTGCTGGTCCCTGGGGTTCCTTACCACCCTAGATAGGTTCCACACCTATGTGCCGAGTCAGATACCTGACCCTTTTTATCCCTAGTGCTGGACCCTAAATAGGGAATGGATAGGAGGAGCTTCTCATCAACCCCACTAAACACTATAAAAGACACAAGGGGGAGATGATAACTCCTAACCAAACTTACTGCTGGCCCCTGGGGTCCCTAACCACCCTAGATAGGTTCCACACATATACACCGAGTCGGATACCTGACCCTAGGTATCTGTAATGCTACCACCCGGGGGTACAGGTACACAGGAGAGATGTAGAGCTCCTAGGTGTAATACGGTGTCTGCCCACTAGATGTCACCAGTATCTAGACGAGGAGGTAGCAGAATGGTCGTACACGCCGACAGTCAGAACCGGGAGGTCAAGCCAGTGCAAAGGTGGAAGAGGAGCTGAAGTCACGTGGAAGCCTAAGGTCGATAGCTGGGAGGTAATGTCAAATACAGATGGGGAGCAAAACCATAGTTAGTGAGCAAGCCGGAGTTAGAAGCCGAAGGGGAATGTCAGTACAAAAAAGGGGGTAAGCGGGACTGAGGGAATAAGACAAGACAAGGGTCAGAAAGTCAGGGAGCACAGACAAATAGGAACATCAACACATTTTATTGACCTGTATATAGCGTTCTCAATAAAGACTTGGATGCATTAATTTCCGTTTCTGGTGTGGTGACAAGCGCGGCGAGAAAAAACGGTTTTCCCTTGATGTGCCTATCTGCCTGATTTTCCGGTGCTGCAGCTATCTCCACCATTAGATGTTGTTCCAGGTTTTGTGACCTTTCACAACGCCTACAGGTGAGTACATTCCTTCACCTCCTCTCCTCTTATATACCGGTTAAGACCCTATTGCGCCTCTCCGTCCACAGGTTCTCTTTTTTAGGGTGCACAGACAAGACAGATGGAGCGATGGACAGAGAGAGGAGTTGGGGTAATGGGACGAGGAACAGAACAAACTCACGGGAACCAGAAGCACACACTGCAGAGCAGGAACTATCAGTGGCGAAGTTCCGGTGGAAATAGCCCAAAGATAAAGCAAGGCGATTACTGGAACGAGGCACCAAACAAGCCCCACCCACTGGCAAGGACCGAGGGAATACAAACAACCGAGCAATAGACAAAACCCAATGGCTTTGAAAAGAGCATAGCCTAAGGTGAATTGTGACAGTATCCCTATTGCTGGGCCCTAAATAGGGAACGGATGGGAGGGGATCTTCGTCAACCTCACTAAACAATTATAGAAGACACAAAGGAGTACACACAGGGGGAAAATGCATGAACTACCTATCTACAGATGACTCAGGTAAATGTTCAGCAAAGGTTTTAGCAACGATACAGAGGAGTACAAGCTGCCTGCTTGCAACCAGGGCTTGAATGAACTGAAAATATCAGCAGCACCAATCCAAGTAAGGATGGGGTATTTAAACACCAAGAGAATACTGATGATCAGCAGCTGGATGGAAGTTGAGCTCCTGCTGGGTCCAAAAGGGGGAGACATTAATCCAGCAGCAAAGCTACTTATATCAATGAATACTGACAGCATGAACAATGGAAAGTAATGGATCATTTTGCACAGTCATATGCTGTGACCTTCTGTGGCCAGAAACCACATGACTGTCTGTCAACCGTCAAAAGGGTATCGAACAATCCAAAAATCAGTAAAAATCAAAATCAACTATTTATTTAACATATTTAGAAACCATTATGAACAAGAAAAAACACATTGTGATAAATTCACAGAACAAATGCCGTGTTTCGGATCAAAAAGGATCCTTAATCATACCTTTTGTCTTTATGGATCTTGTTTCCTCTCGTTAACCAGCTGTTGCTCATTTCCGTGCAATTCTTCTTCTCCTTACGAGGATTTGAACATCGATGTTGGACTGGCTGATAAGTACTTTTTCCTTTTTTTCATGTTGGTACTAACCAGTGACTGATGGACACTGTATGGCTATGTGCGCACTTTGCAGTTCAACTCTGCAGCGTGTAAGTCCCTGTGTGTGCGTCTCCGAACGCAGCCGAAAAAGCTGCGTTCTTAGACGCATTCGGCAGAACGCAAAGTGCGGACATTCCTGCAGAGAATTCATGCGTTCAGGATGCTTTCTCTGCCATAGACAGAGTGGGAAAAGCTTCCAGAACGCAAATTTTTCACAGTACGCACCCACTCGGCTCTGCAGCATCCCCATAGACTTGCAGCAGAGCCGAGTGGGACCGCACTGTCACTGTCATGGCTGGCTGCGGGACAGTGCCGCGCGATCAGAATGAACTCGGATGAACTTCACCCGACTTCATTGTGATCGCGCGGCTCTATGCGTGTGCCGCGGCTTGATTTACGGTCACACATGAAGGACTCACCTGTGATCGCAAATCTACTGAGTGACTGCAGTGAGCCGCGCGATCAGCTGTGCTTTCACTCAGGTTACTCGCGGTCACAGCTGCAATCCTCCACCTGAGAGCGGTGGCCACGAGTAACCTCAGTGACAGCACACTGATCGCACCACTCACTTCAGTTGCTGCATGGAGCTCACAGGAGCGGCGGTGTTCTACTGCCGCTCCTGTCAGCTTCCGATGTAGCAGAGCTGGAAGCGTCGTGGGACCTTGCGTGGATTATGTCGGACCTGGAGGTGTTTTTGAGGGATTAATAAAGTGGTGAAGGAGGGTGTTTTTTTGTTTTTCATCACAAATAAAGGATTTTTTGGATGTGTGTGTTTATTTAAATTAACTTTCAGGTTCATCATGGAAGGTATCTTGGGGAGATGACTGCCATGTGTCAGGACCGGGAGGACGGATGGGCCCAGGAGGTGGATCCACTGGACCGAGTATCCCACCGGGGGGCAGGGTACACGGCAGCCGGAGCACTGGCGTGGCAGGGACAGGTATAACCAGGTCAGCAGAGTCACAGAGTTCTTCAGGACGGTAAGGAAACAGGCACAGGTACCAGGGAGCAAAGACAAGAAGTCTACAGGACACGGCACCAGGGGGCCTGAGCACCTAGCTCAAAAGACAAAGCTTCCAGACACGTTGATCAGGCAACGCCCCTATGGAAGGGCCAGTCTTATATATCCAGCACAGCCGTAGGTCACTTCCTGCTTCAGGTGTGCTGGGTCCATAAAACCAGGAGAGTGGGCGCGGCCTGGTCCTATACAGAGGCATGAGGCTAATACTCAGAGTCAGACTCATGAGACCAGGAGCAGGACTCAGGAGAGCACGAGCGGGAGCGGCAGCCATGACCGGTGGACACGTGGAGTGGATCAGTGGGTAAGGAGCAGTGCAATGACGGTGAGGCCGGATCAGTGGGTACGGAGCGGTGGTGCGATGCAGGTGCGACTGGATCAGTGGGTACAGAGCGGTGGTGCAATGCAGGTACGACTGGATCAGTGGGTATGGAGCGGTGGTGCGATGCAGGAACCGGCTCAGTGGGTAAGGAGGGCTGCTGGGACACCGGGAGCGTGACAGTACCCCCCCTTGAAGCCCCCCTCCCCGCGGCCGGGACATGTAGGCGCGCCGAAGAGGGGCAGCAACGTACTTCCGGGACAACCAGGACCGAGCCTCGGGACCGCAATCCACCCAATCGACCAGGAAGGACTGCCTACCCCGGACCGTTTTCATGGCCACTATGTCCCGTATCGGAGAACCCAAGTCAGCGGCAACGGAGGCAACGGATAGGGGAAGACAGTCAGAAGCAGGACTGGAGTCGTGGGCGACCGGTTCGGGCGTCTCGGACCGGGTACAGGATAGTGTGTCATCCTCAGTAGCAGGGGGCATCAAAGTCTCAAGTGCCAGGGATGGTGGCACGACGCTGGACTGCGTCGACTCTGCTTCTGGGTCCGGTGGCACCACAGGCACAAGTGCCAGGAGCTGTGGTACACCGCTGGACTGCGTCGTCGCCTCTTCTTCTTCCGGCGGCATAGCAGGTTCAGGTGACAGGGGCCGAGGAACGGGCTGTAGGCAGTGGTCATGACACCAGGACCCCCAGCGAGTAATAGCGCCAGAGTGCCAACTAATGGCAGGGTCATGGAGTTGAAGCCAGGATAGGCCCAACAGGAGCTCAGGAGCCATCCTCGGGATCACATAGAAGGTGATGGTCTCAGTATGCAAAGTGCCAACCTGGAGTCTCACTGGTTCAGTGGTATATCGGACAGGTTCGTATAGCAGTTTGCCGTCCACGGAGGCGAACCAGAGGGGCTTGGCAAGCGGGATCACAGGTACCTGGTATCGGTCCACTGCAGACTGGTGTATGAAATTAGCCGCTGCCCCAGAATCAATGTGGGCCTCTGCTGTGAACCTGGTCTTCTTCGTCGTCACCTGGACAGTCTGTGTAAGTGGAACGGAGGGGATTCCGGTGCCAAGGGTAGCGGTTCCCACCATCCCTTGGGCCTGGGGTCTACCAGGTTTCTCAGGGCATGTCCGAAGCATGTGTGACCCGTCTCCACAATAGAAGCACAGGCCCAGGGCGAGCCGTTCTGCACGGCGTTGCTTGGCTTGGTTCAGTCGGTCGATTTGCATGGGTTCCGGAAACATGTCACAGGAAGGCAGGGGCAAAGGAGCGGTAGGCCTCTGCGGGGACAAGGCGTGACGGGGTGGTCGCTTCTCCCGGAATACCTCTTTGGTTTGCTCCTGGAAACGGAGGTCAATCCGGGTGGCTAAGGATATTAAAGCGTCCAAGGTGCGTGGAACATCACGGCCAGCAAGCTCGTCTTTGACGCGGCCAGAGAGTCCTTCCCAAAAGGCCGCCGTCAAGGCCTCATTGTTCTAGCCCAGCTCAGAGGCGAGCGTGCGGAACTGGATGGCGTATTGGCCGACGGTCAGGGTCCCTTGGCGTAGCCGGAGGAGCGAAGAGGTCACTGTGGTGGTACGTCCGGGTTCATCGAATGTACTTCGGAAAGCGTGCAAGAATTCCCGGATGTTAGTGGTCATTGGATCCTCATTCTCCCACAGGGGGTTAATCCAGGCTAGAGCTTCGCCTTCCAAGTGTGACATCAGGAATGCCACTTTAGCCTGGTCTGAGACAAACAAATGAGGAAGCAACTTGAAATGCAGGGAGCACTGATTCAAGAAGCCGCGGCAGGACTTGGGATCCCCTGCATAGCGAGGCGGAGCAGCGAGGCGAAGTTGCGAGGCCGTGGCGGAAACTGGTTCGGAGCCGGAGACTGGTTGCTGCGTGGACTCAGACGAGGCAGCGGTCTGCAGTGTATATAACCGGTGGTCCATGGACGCCAGGAATTTCAGCATCCGGTGTAAGGTGTCACGCTGTTGCACCAGTTCCTGGCGTAGTTCGGCCAGCTCAGATGTTTGTGCTCCAGCGGGATCCATGGCCTGATCAAACTGTCAGGACCGGGAGGACGGATGGGCCCAGGAGGTGGATCCACTGGACCGAGTATCCCACCGGGGGGCAGGGTACACGGCAGCCGGAGCACTGGCGTGGCAGGGACAGGTATAACCAGGTCAGCAGAGTCACAGAGTTCTTCAGGACGGTAAGGAAACAGGCACAGGTACCAGGGAGCAAAGACAAGAAGTCTACAGGACACGGCACCAGGGGGCCTGAGCACCTAGCTCAAAAGACAAAGCTTCCAGACACGTTGATCAGGCAACGCCCCTATGGAAGGGCCAGTCTTATATATCCAGCACAGCCGTAGGTCACTTCCTGCTTCAGGTGTGCTGGGTCCATAAAACCAGGAGAGTGGGCGCGGCCTGGTCCTATACAGAGGCATGAGGCTAATACTCAGAGTCAGACTCATGAGACCAGGAGCAGGACTCAGGAGAGCACGAGCGGGAGCGGCAGCCATGACCGGTGGACACGTGGAGTGGATCAGTGGGTAAGGAGCAGTGCAATGACGGTGAGGCCGGATCAGTGGGTACGGAGCGGTGGTGCGATGCAGGTGCGACTGGATCAGTGGGTACAGAGCGGTGGTGCAATGCAGGTACGACTGGATCAGTGGGTATGGAGCGGTGGTGCGATGCAGGAACCGGCTCAGTGGGTAAGGAGGGCTGCTGGGACACCGGGAGCGTGACACCATGATTAACCTAGGACTTAGTGGCAGCTTTGGGCTGCTGCCATTAACTCCTTATTACCCCGTTTGCCACCGCACCAGGGCAATTCAGGATGAGCCAGTAAAGTCCCGGGACTGTCGCATCTAATGGATGCGGCAATTCTGGGCGGCTGCTGGGTGATATTCTTAGGCTGGGGGCCTCTCCATAACGTGGAGCTCCCCATCCTGAAAATACCAACCTCCAGCCGTATGGCTTTACCCTGGCCGGTATCCAAATGGGGGGGACCGCACGTCGTTTTTTTTTCATTTATGTATTTTTTTTTTTTTACTGCTCGATATAGACACGCCCACCGGCGGCTGTGATTGGTTGCAATGAGATAGCTGTCACTCAGCGTGGGGGCGTGTCTGACTGCAACCAATCATAGGCGCCAGTGGGCGGGGGAAGCAGGGAATACGTGATGGATTAATGAGCGGCCGGCATTTTCAAAAGAGAAGAAGCCGCCACAGCGTGAACGCCGTGCAGCGCCGCACCGGTGATCGTGGATCGGTAAGTATGAGAGAGGGGGTGAAAGGGAGAGACCGACATGGAGAGAGAGAGCGATAGAGACATATGGGTACTTTGCACACTACGACATCGCAAGCCGATGGTAGCGATGCCGAGCACGATAGTCCCCGCTCCCGTCGCAGCTGCGATATCTGGTATCTATATCATATCGGATACAGGGATTGTTAGTTTGTCAATCATTTTTTGGACCATCCAGAGAATGCCTAAGCCCAGAATGAACAAGAATTTAGATAAATTAGAAAGTACCCCATAGAGAGAGACCGACCGACAGAGAGAGATAGACCAACCGACAGAGAGAGAGAGACCGAAAGACCTGCCTTTGTTATGTTAAATAAAAACATGCAGATATCAATAATAATGCAATGCAAGCGCACTGCTTAACATTTTGGCAGCGATTTTCTACAACTCATTGATTTCAATGGGTGTAGAACGCAGCCAAAATGGCAAAAACAATTGACATGCTGCTTCTTTGAACGCAGAGTTTTTGCCCAAAATTATGCAAATTAAACGCAGCGTTTGGAAATGCAAAGTGCGGACAAGAAATCCACATTTTCCATAGACTTTGGAAAATCAAAACGCATGCCTTTTGGCATGAAAACGCTGCAGTTCAAAGCGAACCTAAAATGCAGCTGAAATGAAGGTGGAAACGGGAAGTGCAGACATAGCCTATATCTGTATGCACACGGATACAGGGATTGTTAGTTTGTCAATCATTTTTTGGACCATCCAGAGGATGCCTAAGCCCAGAATGAACAAGAATTTAGATAAATTAGAAGATACTAGCTGTACTACCCGGCTTCACCCAGGTTAATAACTGTTGTTAACAAAATAGAATGTATTAACAAAAAATTATTCTGCACACAAAAAACACAAAACAAATAGATAGAAATATAATTATTAAAAGGCAAAAACTAAGCTAATAGAAGCATTTCACAACATATATTTCAACACCACAGATATTCCACACAGATGTAACTAAATTGGCCAAGTAATGTGCTCCGTCTGTCTCTTTCCAAGTCTGTCTCTTTCCAGGTCTGTCTTTTTCCAGGTCTGTCTTTTTCCAGGTCTGTCTCTTTCACCGTCTGTCTCTTTCCCCGTCTGTCTCTTTCCCCGTCTGTCTCTTTCCCCGTCTGTCTCTATTAAGGTCTGTGTCTTTCCCCATCTCTATCTTTGTCTGTCTCTCTGGCTGTCTCCTCCTTCCCTGTCTGCCTGTCTCTGTCCCTGTCTGCATGTCTGTCTGTCTCTCTCCCCATCTGTCTCTTTCCCCGTCTGTCTCTTTCCCCGTCTGTCTCTTTTCCAAGTCTGTCTCTTTTCCAGGTCTGTCTTTTTTCCAGGTCTGTCTCTTTCCAGGTCTGTCTCCGTCTGTCTCTTTCCCCGTCTGTCTCTTTCCCCGTCTGTCTCCATCTGTCTCTTTCCTTGTCTGTCTCTCTCTTTCACCGTCTGTCTCTGTCTGTCTGTTTCCCCATCTGTCTGTCTCTTTCCCCGTCTGTCTCCATCTGTCTCTTTCCCCGTCTGTCTCTGTCTGTCTCTTTCACCGTCTGTCTCTGTCTGTCTCTGTCCAGGTCTGTCTCTGTCTGTCCATTTCCCCGTCTGTCTTCATCTGTCTATTTCCCCGTCTGTCTTCGTCTGTCTATTTCCCCGTCTGTCTTCGTCTGTCTCTTTCCTCGTCTGTCTCTGTCTGTCTCTTTCCCCGTCTGTCTCCGTCTGTCTCTTTCCCCATCTGTCTCCGTCTGTCTCTTTCCCCGTCTGTCTCTGTTTGTCCCTTTCACCGTCTGTCTCTCTCTTTCACCATCTGTCTCTGTCTGTCTCTTTCTCCGTCTGTCTCTGTCTGTCTCTTTCACCGTCTGTCTCTGTCTGTCTCTTTCCCCATCTGTCTCTGTCTGTCTCTTTCCCCGTCTGTCTCTGTCTGTCTCTTTCACCGTCTGTCTGTCTCTTTCCAGGTCTGTTTCTCTGTCTGTCTCTCTGTCTGTCTCCTCCTTCCCTGTCTGCCTGTCTCTGTCCCTGTCTGCATGTCTGTCTGTCTCTTTCACCGTCTGTCTCTGTCTGTCTCTTTCCCCGTCTGTCTCTGTCTGTCTCTTTCCCCGTCTCTTTCCCCGTCTGTCTCTGTCTCTTTCCCCATCTGTCTGTCTCTTTCTCCGTCTGTCTCCATCTGTCTCTTTCCCCGTCTGTCTCCGTCTGTCTCTTTCACCGTCTGTCTCTGTCTGTCTCTTTCCAGGTCTGTCTCTGTCTATTTCCCCGTCTGTCTTCGTCTGTCTATTTCCCCGTCTGTCTCCGTCTGTCTCTTTCCCCGTCTGTCTCTGTTTGTCCCTTTCACCATCTGTCTCTCTCTTTCACCATCTGTCTCTGTCTGTCTCTTTCCCCGTCTGTCTCTGTCTGTCTCTTTCACCGTCTGTCTCTGTCTGTCTCTTTCCCCGTCTGTCTCTGTCTGTCTCTTTCACCGTCTGTCTGTCTCTTTCCAGGTCTGTTTCTCTGTCTGTCTCTCTGTCTGTCTCCTCCTTCCCTGTCTGCCTGTCTCTGTCCCTGTCTGCATGTCTGTCTGTCTCTTTCCCCGTCTGTCTTTTTCCAGGTCTGTCTCTTTCCAGGTCTGTCTCTTTCCAGGTCTGTCTCTTTCCAGGTCTGTCTCTGTTTGTCTCTTTCCCCATCTGTCTCTGTCTGTCTCTTTCCCCGTCTGTCTCTTTCCAGGTCTGGCTCTTTCCAGGTCTGTCTCTTTCCAGGTCTGTCTCTGTCTGTCTCTTTCACCGTCTGTCTCTGTCTGTCCCTTTCACCGTCTGTCTGTCTCTTTCCAGGTCTGTTTCTCTGTCTGTCACTCTGTCTGTCACTCTGTCACTCTGTCTGTCACTCTGTGTCTATCTCTCTGTCTCTTTCCCTGTCTGTCTCTATCTCTCTGTCTCTCTGTCTGTCTCTCTGTCTGTCTTTCCCTGTCTGTCTGTCTCTCTCTATCCGTCTCCCCACCAACATCTTATTACCTCACATATAAGCTTCTAATACTATGAATGTCCTATAGCAACCACTCACAGCTCCTACTAATAACTTGTAGTTCCAGGCCCCATTTACTTTAATGGAGACATGTTTTTTGGAGAGTAACTGTAAAGCACGGGGTTAAATTTTCCTGTCAAAACATAGTCTACCCAGGGTCACATGACGTGTCTGTGCAAAATTTCGTGATTGTAAATGCGACGGTGCGGATACACTTTTTGTTTCACTTTCTTCCCATTATGTAGATAGGGGCAAAATTGATTGGTAAATTGGAACGCGCGGGGTTAAAATTTCGCCTCACAACATAGCCTATGACGCTCTCGGGGTCCAGACGTGTGAGTGTGCAAAATTTTGTGGCTGTAGCTGCGACGGTGCAGATGCCAATCCCGGACACACACACACACACACACACACACACACACATACACACATACACACATACACACACGCACACACACACATACACACATTCAGCTTTATATATTAGATATTGTCACTCACTTATCCTGGCTCCAGTGCCGGCCTTTCTGTCTTCCTCCTCCAGTGACCAGCTCTCTCTGCTCCTGTGCACATTGGGTTACCATTGTAACCAGCGCATCCTCGGAGTTCTCGCTTCTAAGCATTATTGACTGCATCAGGTGGCGGCACGCTGCCTGAGTATTCAAGTAATACTAAATATCGCTCTAAGAGCCTCCCGATATACACAGCTCTGCTACATTGCTGGGCTCTACTACTTTGCTATAGTGTGTGTTCTGATATACCCGGCTCTATGTCATTTGGTTGTTAATGCGAGTTTCCTGACTTTTTCAACCATTACTCATAACAATATTGTTTCAGTGAGTCTACTGATGTACTGAGCTGTGCCATATCTCTGCTGTGCCATTTTCTCTACTCCACTCCCTTGTTCTCCCTACACTGACTCTAGACTCTACAGCCGCTCTTTCACCAGCTGCCATTTAGCTTCTACAGCCTCCATTCCTCCAGCTGCCATTCAGTCTCTATATTTTGTATTCCTTCTGTTTCCATCCAGCCTTTACAGTCTCCAATTTACCTTCTGCCATCCAGTCTCTACAGCCTCCATTCCTCCAGCTGCCATTCAGTCTCTATATGTTGTATTTCTTCTGTTTCCATCCAGCCTTTACAGCCTCCAATTTTCCATCTGCCATTCAGCCTCTGTTCCTTCAGCTGCCATCCAGCCTTTACAGCCTCCATTTTTCCATCTGCCATTCAGTCTCGACAGCCTCTGTTCCTTCAGCTGCCATCCAGCCTTTACAGCCTCCATTTTTCCATCTGCCATTCAGTCTCGACAGCCTCTGTTCCTTCAGCCACCATCCAGCCTTTATGTGCATTGCTCTGCCCATTAATGAATTTCCCTTGTCCATGCTTCGTTACGACTGTTCATCCACACCAAGGTCTTCAAGGCTCCACCTCACTTAGTAAGACATAATATATACTAAATTGATTCTCAAAAAAAACAATGTATCAGTGTGTTGAGCTCCTCCACCTCTTACCATGCAGATTATAGATTGCACAACATTTCCAAACTGACAGCTTATCTTGAAATCCTTCTGTAAAGATTATTTTGGAGCATCTTGTAAAATATCATGTTCTATTACACATTATATTATTAATGTATGAATATATGTTAGGGCCAGATGGACGGGTAGACCCTGGAGGTGGATCCACTGGGCCGAACTCCCGGATGAGGGAAAGGAGTCCGGTAGCCGGAGCACTGTAGGTAGCAGGACAGTCCGTGCACTGGGAGAAAATGGAGAAGTCCCTGGGACCACGAGGTCACTGATGGTGGTCCGGGTGACGGAGCTCAGGTTCGGAAGCCGTGATGGTGTCAGGCGGGGTCCGGAACCGTTGGAGCGAGATGACGGGTCACCGCAGGGATCCGAGATGGTATGGACTGTCAGGATGGCAGATGGGCAGCGTTCGGGGTTCGAGGTACCGCAGGACCGGATGGCGATGCAGGATCGGCTCTAGAAGATAGAAAGGTAAGTATCTCACAAAACACAAGGAGACCTGACTCCTAGCTTGGGAAAACACGAAGAACAGGCCCCGCTCCCTTGGACATTAACCCCCTATATACCCTGTACCTATGTGCATCATTTCCTGTAATTTGACACTGGCCCTTTAAGAAAGGGTCAGTGACCGCGCGCGCGCCCTAATGCGCATGCGCGCGGCCCAGGTGCCAGAAGCCAGGGAAGGAAGCTGAGAGGAGGACGCAGGGGAGCCGGCCAGGACCTGGGAAGCCGTCGGGCGGCGGGAGCGGAGACCAGGGGGCCTGGGAAGGACGGGCACCGGAGGTTGGAGAGCGGGGAGCATGGCAGGTGAGCCGGGGAGCGGAGCTGAGGACCCGGGGAGCAGAGCAGAGGACCCGGGGAGGGGAGCCGAGGACCCGGGGAGCGTGACAATATATTATGTGTTATTTTTGTTTATACAAATTATTATTAAAAAGTTGTTTTTTAAAAAAATATTCATAGTAAGAGGAAACAATGTAGATACAACAAAAAGTAAAGAGGTTGTCTACGACTTTAACATTAATGCCTACCCTCAGGATAGGTCATCAACGTCTGATCGGTGGCTGTTGAACACTTGGTACCCCCTCCAATCAGCTGCTCCCAGTACTACCGCCGACAGCTGGAATTACTTAGTTAGGTATCTGCACAGCTCTGTCTACTGTACATTGGCCGCAGCCATGTACTGCACATCCACGCCCAATTCAAATTCAACAGCTGATTTGCAGGGGTACCTGGTGCCAATAGTACCGGGAATTGCTGATTTGAGGGGGTACCAAGTGTTGCACTCCTACCAATCAGACATTTATGACTTATCCTAAGGGGTACTTTGCACACTACGACATCGCAAGCCGATGCTGCGATGCCGAGCGCGATAGTTCCCGCCCCCGTCGCAGCAGCGATATCTTGTGATAGCTGCCATAGCGAACATTATCGCTACGGCAGCTTCACATGCACTTACCTGCTCTGCTACGTTGCTCTTGCCGGCAAACTGCCTCCTTCCTAAGGGGGCGGGTCGTGCGGCGTCACAGAGACGTCACACGGCAGGCAGCCAATAGGAGAGGAGGGGCGGAGATGAGCGGGACGTAAACATCCCGCCCACCTCCTTCCTTCCGTATAGCCGGTGGAGGCAGGTAGCAGATGTTCCTCGCTCCTACGGCTTCACACACAGCAATGTGTGCTGCCGCAGGAACAAGGAACAACATCATACCGTCGCTGCTGCAAAATTATGAAAATGTCGGACCCTACACCAATGATACGATTACGACGCTTTTGCGCTCGTTAATCGTATCAAAAAGGATTTACACACTATGATATCGACAGCGACGCCGGATGTGCGTCACTTTCGATTTGACCCCACCGACATTGCACCTGCGATGTCGTAGTGTGCAAAGTACCCCTAAGGATAAGCCTTCAATGTTAAAGTTGTGGACAACCCCTTTAAGGTCACTTAATTAGTAATTCTGTCTCTGTTCTGCAGAAACTATGAGGGAATAGGGGACAGGCAACGCTAATCCGCAAAATGTTGTATGGAGCATCTTGGGCACGAGGACAAATCAGATCTGGTCCCACCCAGCGATCATAGTGACTAGTCTATATGCTCAGACAGCTCCCCTAGCTGTGATCATTTCAATTGCATCAGATACCCTGACACCCTGCTGCATCAATTAACCACCAAGATGCCACTGTCAATAGAGACAGCAGCATCTAGATGGTTAACAAAGGGAAGGGGATCTTTTTTTAACTGTATTGGTGTCAAAAGTTTGCCTTAGCAATCGAATAATTATAATAATATGAATTTTTCAGTTTTTAATTTCTCTTTACATTAATTCCAGTGAAGTACCTAAAGAGTTAACAAACTCCCTGACTGCAGTTTTCAATGAACGTGAGGAGGGCAGTTTTTAACATGTTATCACTCTTTGAGGTTTTCCAATAAATGTGTCCCTCAGGGTCACTGCAATTTGTCATGCCTCGTTTTCAGGACTCCATCCAGTGACCTCTGGCTGTGAGCTCGGTTTCCTTCGCTGCTGAGCCACAGCCTGGTCAGTCTCTGTCCAGCTGCTGATGGTTCTTTTACTTTTGCTTTTCTTTCCTTCCTTTGCTGCTGGTCAGGTGTTTAACACTTTTCTATTTTGTCTCTTTCCTATCACAGCTTAGGTGGGGCTAGTTCTATACAGCTTGCACCTGCCTTCTTTGCTGGCTATATTTTTAGATGATTTCAGCTATGGAGTACCAACCCTGCAATTAAGGGATTTTGCCTTCCAATTCGTGTTACTGCTCTGTGGTTGCTCATTTACCTTTCCAGCGCCTTTCTTCTGTCCCCAGGTTGGTAGGAGTATTTTTCTTGCTTAAATTTGTTATTCCCATTTTTCCCCTTTTGTGCATGTGCTGTTATCTGTGATATTACTAACTGATTTAAAGCGTATAAGCAGCTAATGCTGGAAAATTGTAATTTTTTCTGTTAATTTTCATCAAATTTTAGATATTTTCATGAAAAAAACAACAACATATATGAACCTAAATTAACCACTAACATAAAGTACAATGTGTCATGAAACAACAATCTTGGAATTGCTTGAATGTGAATATGTCACAGTCGTCTCCCTGATTTTGGAGACTAGTGACAGCTTTAGGACAGGAGCCTCTCATCTCCATCTGGCTCTCTACATTTAAGAGTTGTTTTGTTTCTTTTGGTACTGTTAATGTCAGTTTTGCTGCTTGCAGCTTTTCCATCAGTTCCTAGCTGAGTGTTTCATCTGCAGCTGCTCTGTAGCCATGCCCCTTCAGGTTAAATAGAGGTGTTTCCCAACAATCCTTGATGAAGATACAAATCCATTTGTGTACTGGCCCGTTACTAGAAGGAGCTGAGGAGTGTTCCAGAAGCTGGACTTTATCTTTTTTTGTTGCTGTTTTCCTGTTTGTCTTACATTTCCTTGTGTTATATTAATGCAGCGGTGGGGCTAGCGTCTCCCACCTGCCAACGCACTAGCCAGGGCATCTACAGGGTTTTCTCAGGGTCTCAGGTTCCTGCTCGGCGACAGTTGCGGAGACTGTATAGGGCCTGGGTAGGAGTGTAGGGTAGTGTAGGGGAGGATAGGAAGTGTCCCATCTACCCTTCTCACTAGAGCTAGGGTCCACCGTTGTTATTTTGTCCCTGGTGTTCCCCTTTTTTGTTGTATTGTTTGCTGCATTTTTGACGTGCGTCAGACGTTGTTGCTCTGAACTAGCCCACCACATGTAAATGTACCGCCCCAGTGTTAGTCGGGCTGCTCGGATCCAGGATCGTGCTGGCTCGAGGGGCACGGACCTGGGTTGGCGGACACTTTGATCCGTGAAAAGGGGTATTTACATGGGAGAAGTTTGTGATGCCACCTGTGGGCTGCGGTAATGAGTACCGCCGCTGCTGTAAGGAGTACCGGGGCAGATGGAGTTAAGCAGTCTGATGTTAGTCCCTCCACAGGTAGGGAAAGCCCCGGGCTCAGGGTTGTTGGTGGTTACTTGGGAGCGCAGGGATCAGGGTACTCACTGCGGTAGTCGTGGTGCTGAATGAGGTTTATAAAGTAGACACACACACTGCAGGTAAACCAAAGTCTCTGTGACACACTGTCACTGCGGGGAGCCTCGTCCAGGTATCCGCTCCTATCGGCGTCACTTGGTAGTCCGGAGCCTACCTCCGTGCACAATTTAGTTGTCTGTTTGTGGCCCCATGGCTTGAAGCTGTTAGGGCCCCGCCACTATGTGTAATGTAGCTGTGCTCTTGATGGCTGACACTTGAGACTTCAGTGGGCCGCTTTTTGGCTGGAAAACCCTGTCCCCCGCATTGTGCTGATGCCCCCAATCTCTGAGCTCTGTGGGAAGGTCCCTGAAGGTCTCCTTCCTCTGCAGGTTAATTGTCAGGAGGTTGAATTGGCCCCCGTTGTGCTTGGTACCGGTCAGCTCTTTTGGGCTTGCTGGTGCCGACAGTCCTCCTAGACTATGTCCGTCACACCCTTTTCCAATGTCACTGCCACCGGTCCCCGACTCCTCTGGTCACGGACCACCGTCTGCGACCCAACCTCGGTCTAGCTCCCCGGGAGCTAACACTCCAGCTCCTCACTCTTTGAGGGCTCTCAATACTCTCCTACTTCCTCCCTCCCACCAGTCTGCCTGACCCCTAGGTGGGTGGCCCTTTTCCAGCTAGACCAACCCACTGGTAAATCTGACAGGTCATGATGTGAAGTGTGATTGGGATTTGTAATGCTGATGGTAGTACACCGATTTCTTAGGAACCTGGAACCATGGGCTGTAGGCCCTGCATCCTGGGTAAGGATTGCAGTACCCTGTGGCATCCTGATGTACTCAGGGGCGCCACATAAACGTGACAGAATATGGAAGCATTGAAAGTTGGTCACAAAAACTAAAATGGGGTTGCTCCTTAAGGGGTAAATATATAAATCAAATATTGATTAATTTTTTTTATTTATTTATTTATTTTTTTAAACTTACGTCTGAACACATCTTTGTTAACAGTTTTCGTCAAAGTCAGAGACATCTGAAAAACAAATGGCAATTGTAAATCTACCTTTGGAGTTTTCAGGATGTTTTTTAATCTTCCTCCGAAAGAGTGTCCCATAGAAATTGCAGTCAGATCAGATGTTAGTTAAAGCTATTAACAGGGTGTTAGCTCCTGTTTAAAAAAATAAATAAATAATAAAACAGCCGCTCTGCAGTGCTCAGCAGTGGTTGCTACGTATTGAATACAGCGGTGTTGTGCAGCTTTCTTCATTGCTTATATACATCGGAAACTGGGGGTGAGAGGTTGTTGGACCCCACCGATCTGATGCTGATGACCAGCCTATTGAATAAGTCATGAATATTAGTGTCATGGGTGAGCTAAGCTAGCAGGGGAGACATGAACTGGCCTTGAGACTGGTTTCCTTGCCCAGTCCTTCAACCCAGAGGTACACTTAAGGGTAGAGAGGTCTGGGACCCCAGAGTGTTCCTATCTCCCCCCCACACTGCCTTCCACCCTGGGGTGCGCAAAGTACACCATATAACCATATAACCCTCCTCCCTAAAGACACAGACAGGGGGAAAAACTGAAACTCACTCACCCTGCAAACAACCACAAATGGAAGACAAAAAAGGCACAGGAGGAAATATAATGTAAGGGAGGTAGTAAGGCGCACCAAGGGACACGTCTATTCCACCCAAGAAAAAGATTGCAGGTAACCAAAAGAGGATCACCAAGGTCTCTGGGTTATCGCAAGAGCAGATGCTATCTTCTGCGATCTCCTAACAAACTCCTCAGCCTTAAATAGGGAGGGACCAGCTGTGGACAGTAATCAGCAACCAGACTCTAAGGGTACCGTCACACTTTAGCGATGCTCCAGTGATCCCACCAGCGATCTGACCTAGTCAGGATTGCTGGTGCGTCGCTGGTGAGCTGTCAATCAGGCAGATCTCACCAGTGACCAGTGACCAGCCCCCAGCCAGCTGCGACACGTGGAAGCGATGCTGCTCTTGGTAACTAAGGTAAATATCGGGTAACCAAGCACTTGGTTACCCGATATTTACCTTGGTTACCAGTGCACACCGCTTAGCGCTGGCTCCCTGCACTCCTAGCCAGAGTACACATCGGGTTAATAAGCAAACCGCTTTGCTTATTTACCCGATGTGTACTCTGGATACGTGTGCAGGGAGTAGGGAGCCGGCACTGGCAGCCTGAGAGCGGCGGACGCTAGTAACCAAGGTAAATATCGGGTAACCAAGCAAAGGGCTTTGCTTGGTTACCCGATATTTACATTGGTTACAGCTTACCGCAAGCTGACAGATGCTGGCTCCTGCTCCCTGCACATTCAGATTGTTGCTCTTTCGCTGTCACACACAGCGATGTGTGCTTCACAGGGGGAGAGCAACGTCCAAAAATTGAACCAGCACTGTGTGTAACGAGCAGCGATCTCACAGCAGGGGCCAGATCGCTGCTCAGTGTCACACACAGCGAGATCGCTAATGAGGTCACTGGTGCGTCACAAAAACCGTGACTCAGCAGCGATTTCGCTATGTGAGAAGTACCCCTAAGAACAGTCACGCTGCTCCAAAAAGGATTAACTCCTGCACGGCTGGGAAACAACTCAGCCGATGCCTGGCAGAGCTGAGCATCTAAGAGCAATCAGGTTGACTGTTGGACTCTGCAATGTGTGAACAGGGTCCGACGCCATTGCTCTAATCTGCGAGTGCGGATCCAGACAGTGCAAGACTATTAGATGTTCAGACAAAACTTTTAAGGAAAAATAGCTGGAATATTTAAACATTTTTTGTGCATTTTCTGCATTTAGTGCTCCTTTAAAGATAGCGTAAAGGACGGTTTCACCATATTTTGATAGTGGCAGAAACTGTGATCTATTATGTTTCTTTAATAGTGACAATATATTTTGCAGTACTATGCTGTATATACATTTATTCAGATTATCCATTCCTAGTTGGATTTATAGTCTAATTGTTATATCCAATGCTGATTGATGTATAACTTTCTGATGCCTACTTGTCATTTAAAAGCCCCTGCTTTTGTAACAAAGACCCTTTATTATTGTACATCAACCTTTTTGAAAGTCTATTGAAAGAAATATTTCATAGGATTTGTGTACTACAAGAAAAATTCTACATTTGCATCCTTTCATTTCATGCCCATTGTTCTTTTTAAGTAGAACCCTATAAAAATGATGGAAGATGCCCTATTCCAGAAGTATCGGTTGTATGAATGCACAACTGGAAACTATTTCTTCATTTTAAAAGTAAAAATCTGGTAAATTTCCTTTAGATTTTCTTTTTGCCCTAAAAAGATGCATTTTCAGAAAAATTCTCTGTGTACTGCTTTAGGACCCCTTCACATGTTAGTGCATTGAACACACAAGTGTGGGGGTCCGTGGTGCAAGTCTGTATGGCTGTCCGTGTGTATGTTCTCTATGTGCTGTTCGTGTGCTATCCATGTGACATCCGGATAGCATGAACTTGTATTTACCTGTCTCCGGAGCTGCTGTCACACTTGCTTCCGGGTCCGCGGTCATGCAGTGAATATTCATGAGGCATAATGAGCAGGACCTGCAAGCAACAGCAGCGCCGGAGACATGAAGTATAAAAATCCATTTAATTTCAATGAGGTGTCCTTCGGTATGTGTCACATTGATGTCACACAGATCACATCAGTGTGCAGTCCATGTGACATCCGTGCTGTCTGCCAAAAACTGACGGACATGTGTGTGCTCCATATGGACACACAATAGTGTCAAAACACGAATGTGTGAGCAAACCCATTGATTTTAATGGGTGTACATGTGTCCGTGTCTCCGGTACGTGTTGAAGTGGACACCACAAGCACCGGAACCACGGACATGTGAAGAAGGCAGTATCAGATGTTGCACAATTACCTTCTGAGATCAAACATTTTGACGTACAGTATGTCTATTTAATAGAAAAGCAAATGAATCTTATCTTTTATCAAGGGCTGAAATTTGTGAATTCTGTTTGTCTACCGTTTTAAAGATATCCAAATTATAAGGCCAAATTTAAGACGTCGGTAAAACACGGACTTTGATGTATGGAATGGTGCGGGTCTCAAGACCTGAACTCAACACTATCTTATATGCTTATGAGGCTGTGTTCTTTCTTTTACATCTTCTCCCACGTCGGAGCCATGTTGAGTGCCGATTATGTCCCTGTACGGTCAGACACGGCCATTACACAGCACATAGCAGGGGCACATATATAAGATTATCTCAGCACAGGAACATATTTTCTAAAACACATCCAGCTGTGTTATTTATTATTATTCCAGGATATATTGATTAAAATGTACTTAGTTCTTGGGACAACCCCTTTAAGACTGATCTAAAAACACTGGTCTAAGTAAACATCCACTTTTTTTACCAGCAGTTTCCTTTCCTAGATGCTTTGCTCTTAGATTATGATGTTTAAAGAACACAGTGCAATAAGGCACCATACACTGGCACTACCAACATGTCACGCTTTAAACGTGACATGCATGCTCAGACCAACAGATGTCTGATCCACAACATAAAACACCAGAACAATACCACAAACAAGGGGGATACCAGGAACACAATAACAACGGTGGGTCCTGGCACTAGTGAGAGGGTAGATGGAATATCTCCTGCCTTTACCTGCCACTGTACCCTGCACTCCTAGCCAGACCCTATAAAGGTTACGTACCTGTCGCCGAGCAGGAATCTGAAGCCCTGAAAAGATCCTATAATAGTCCTGGCTAGTGAGTGGGAAGGTAAGGCTCACTAGACCCACCACTGCAATAATACAACATGAGGGTAGGTGAGACAAGCAAGCGAATAACAACCAAAGTGGAGAAGATACGACTTGGGATGAATCCAAAGCAGCTCCTTCCACCAAGGTGGCCAGAATACAAATGGTTTTGTATAATCAGCAAGGATTGCTGGGAAACCCTGCTACTTAAACACAAAGGAGTGTTGCTACAAAGCAGCTGCAGCAAAACTGACATTAACTGTTTAAGCACCAAGAGAAACGAAACAACATTGAAATGTAGAGTCTCAGACACAACTGTGACACAACAGCCTCAGAGTACAGAACAGAAGGGATTCTGAGTGCCACCACAGAGGCCAAACACTTTTTTAAAAAAATATTTAATTAATTAATTGAAACTTTGACTAAACAAAAGGTATGATCCCAGCCTAAAGTAGTTGGGAGCGTTTCTTTGCATGGTCACACTATGATACAGATATGTGGTTTTGGTATATGATTACTTGGCACATTAAGAAGTCAATGTACATTTGCATGCAAAAACCTTGTCTAGGAAATATTCATCAATATTGGTTTTCTACTCAATTACTTGGTGCTCCTTTTTATTCTAATGGATGTAAACCTCACACGCGTAGGATACTCTGGGGCATTTACCACCGCCATACATTTGTAACATAAGATGATGCTATACAGTCATTTCCTATAAAAATATCTCATTTTTGCTCAGATCTGGGATTTCGCAGCATTTCTTCAGAATAAACCTTAATTTGGTCTCTTCTCCGTGCACTCGAGAGCAATCGTTCCTTGGCGGTCTTGATTTAAGAAGATGCAGTAACTTCCTGCCCTAAATCATTCCTTTGTAACATCTGCCCTGCTATTTCCTTGCTGTTCTTCTATCATATAATGAGGCCTCGTGTGTCACGCTTGTGTCCACCCATCCGTCCTTGTGTCCCAATATTAGGTCTTTGCTTTCAGGCTACTTTCCAATTACAAATCAAATGTGATGGTGCAGACAACACCTATCCAGATCATCCCTTTGTGTTCCGCTGCCTCACTAATGCAGATTAGCCCTGAGCTGTCAGTTGACAAAGATTAATAACACTGCACCAAGTCCTTTGTTTCTCTCTGTGGCCGTTTAGTGTGAAATACTATCCAAAAACATTATCCATCCTCTATTAATCCCACAAATTTGTTCACACCATGCATACTGTTTAGGGCAATTTACAACAGGAACATACTGAGCACAATTGCATTTAATTACTTGGGTTCTAATTACATTCATTAAAGGCTAATAAAATAAATGAAAGAAGCAGCTTTAAAGACTTTGGTAAAATACACAGGCCTTGTCTCTGTCGTGAAACATGGGTGACAGCTTGTAGGGGGTAAAAGTTTTAAGGGAGTGTGCACACGGCAATTACAAAAGCCTCCTCTGAGGCCCGATCTTTACTTTCTTAAATTTCTTACTAAAAGTTAGGAATATATCAAGTCGGTATCTCTAGGTATAGAAAGGAAGAAGCAAAGGCACTGCCATGGAAATTATTATTACTCATAACTACCTTTACTATGTTAAAGCTAACATACACAAGGTTAAATTCATCCAAACCCTCCAATGTGGTGAGACTGTCTGACCTTCTGTGTGTATGGAGGTCTCAAAACCATCCCCCAAGAGATGATGTCAGGGAAGAGAAAGATCACAAGATTAAATTCATCTGAACCGACCAATTCAGTGAGACTTTCTGACCTTTTGTGTGTATGGAGGTCTCAAAACTATCCCCCAAGAGATGATGTCAGGGAAGAGAAAGATCACAAGATTAAATCCATCCAAACCGACCAATTCAGTGGAACTTACTGACCTTCTGTGTGTATGGAGGTCTTAAAACTATCCCCCAAGAGATGATGTCAGGGAAGAGAAAGATCACAAGATTAAATCCATCCAAACCGACCAATTCAGTGGAACTTACTGACCTTCTGTGTGTATGGAGGTCTCAAAACTATCCCCCAAGAGATGATGTCAGGGAAGAGAAAGATCGCAAGATTAAATTCATCTGAACCAACCAATTCAGTGAGACTTACTGACCTTCTGTGTGTTTGGGGGTCTCAAACCCCACCCCCAAGAGATGATGTCGAGGAAGAAAAAGATCATAAGATCAAATTCATTCAAACACACCAATTCATTGGGACTCGCTGACCTTCTGATGTGTATGGGGGTCCCAAAAGTCTCCTCGAAGATATGATGTCGGGGAAGAAAAAGATCACAAGATTAAATTCATCCAAACCGACCAATTCAGTGGGACGTATTGACCTTCTGTGTGTATGGGGTCTCAAAACTATCCCCCAAGAGATGATGTCCGGGAAGAGAAAGATCACAAGATTAAATTCATCCGAACCGACCAATTCAGTGGGACGTATTGACCTTCTGTGTGTATGGGGTCTCAAAAGTCTCCCCCAAGAGATGATGTCAGGGGAAGAGAAAGATCACAAGATTAAATTCATCTGAACCAATCAATTTAGTGGGACTCGCTGACCTTCTGATGTGTATGGGGGTCTCAAACGTTTCCCCCAAGATATAATGCCTGTGAAGAGAAAGATCAGGCAGTTTGAAGGAATTGTACACTCCTTGGACAACCCATTTTCAATAACTACGGTATATTCCGCCATAAAACAGCTTGTAAATTAAAAACAGCCTGTATGGCCTTCTCCGGTGACGGCACAGTTGCAGCTAAGTCGGTGCCAAGTTTCCCAGGGCTCACATGACATTGTTATGTGATGAGAACCCCTTCAGCTGATTAGCGGCCACTAATGGGCCACTTCACTCTGACTTCCTTTTGATGAAACTGATGGCACGTTGTGCACAATGTGCCAGGTGAAGCACTCATGGCTGGTGTAGAGAATGTGAGCGAGAGTAGTGGACCCACTGGACCACAGGGGTGACCCGCACTTACCCTTTAGTGGGTGGGGATTAACTAAGTGCCTACCGTGAGGCGGACATCAGGTACCACTCCCAGGGCAGTGACGGAGACTGTGGCAGTTGACCACGAGGACAGGATATGGACTCAGGTATAGGCACAGGTGCAGGCAGGTACAGGAGGAATGGGTGGGGTAGACAGGCAGGAGGGTACAAATATGGTGAGCATATGTCGCGGGCGGAGGAGGGGACGCTGTGCTCTCCCACTGCTGGGGTCCGGCTGCCACTGCTGCTGCGGCCGCTGCTGCTGCTCGGTGGTGGCTTGAGCGGTGGACCGGATCCCGGGGACTCGAGCGGCGCTCCTCGTGAGTGAGTGAAAAGGGGGATGATTGGTTGTGGGGGTTTTGATTATGGATATTGTCCGTGACGCCACCCACGGTTGTGGTGATTTTGGTGACACCACCACTGCTCTGAACGGGGATCCCGGGAGCGGTGACAGGGAGCAGCTGAGTTGTTATGTCCCCTCCGTGGGTAGGGGGGTTGGTGGTCCCGGGGCCCGTGGAGGGTAGGTAGGGATGATGGCAGGCGGGTTGCAGGGCCTGGTGAGGTGCAGGGTCGCAGGGGCAGCGCTGTGCCGTACGGCATGGGGGGTACTCACTCAGCCTGAGACGATGACACAGTTCTCGGTAAAACACACGGCTGGATGGACGGGGCCCCCAGACGGCTGCGGTTGTTTCTTCCCCGTAGGTTAGTGATGACTGTCTCTCCCTGCACCTATGTTCTATGTTGATTCCGATGGGTTCCCACCGGTAACCTGCTCCCCGACTTGGATGTGGGCCGGAGGAGCCCCTTTTGCCCGCAGGCGCTGGCCCTGGGAAACGGTTGCCCTTGGCGGTGGCGGTGTCTCCCCTTCACGGTTGGACGGTTGCCTTCTGTCGGGACTTGACTGTTTGGAAACCCAGGAGGTCCCCTTCACTAACGGATTCGGCAAATTCACGGCGACTCCTAGCCTTGCCGGGGTCCGAAAAGCCCCTGCCAATGGTGCTGGCTTCTTCTTGTGTACCGGTCCGGTACCGCCGGGCCACCGCACGTCCACGGTCCTTACGGCAAACTCCGATAGGCCACTCCTGCAGACAGTCACCACCGTCTGCCAACCTTGCTGCTCCGTCCGGGCCACACACCCGGACTCACTTCAGTCTGCTCTCTTGCCACTTCACTACTGCTCACTTTCTCTCCTTCCACTTTCACTGTCAAAACTAAACTCTTCACTCCTTCACTTCCCTAGCTTAACTGAACTTCCTTTTCCTGCCTCCAGGACTGTGAACTCCTTGGTGGGTGGAGACCAACCGCCTGGCTCCGCCCCCTGGTGTGGACATCAGCCCCTGGAGGAAGGCAACAAGGGTTTTGTGTCTGGCTTAGATGTGCCTAATCGGGGTGTAGGGTGTGGTGGTGTAGTTACCTGTGGCCCCTGGCTTGTCCAGGGCGCCACATTCCCCCTTAGCAAAATGCAGACCGTCCGCAGGCTCCCCGTCCATCACCGGTTTTATTTTCACCAACTGAAAAAGACATAAATAACGGTAACAGACTTACAATTAAAATAACATCTTCCCACATCGGGAGGTACTCTTACTTAAATGTTGCAACGGTGAACGGTTACAGCTTCCGCTCTCTCCCACCCAAGCAACCTGGCCCTGATGCTGCCCCTAAGCAAACAGGCAGCACCCCTTGACCCCAGTCCTGCACAAGTTGCCCGAGCGGGTTCTGTCCTTTTCAGGGGACCCACGTCCACAGGGAACCCCTGAAACCCCCAGAGGATTGCCACCGGTTCCGGTGGTGGCTGGGCCCCAGCCTACTCCACTGCGGGCCCTTCCTCCAATCTGCCTCTCCGGAGGTGGTAACGGTGGGAGCTGTAACAACCAGAATTATTTACATGCCACAAGTTTGTGGTTGCCTTGCAAGTTCTCAGGCATGTTCATAGTAGTTTCTATGTAAAGTGGTGAAGGGGGGTCCCAACGGAGACCAGCTGCCGGCTACGACCGGTTCCAAATCAACAGTTGACAATCAGGTAAATCTTCGGTTTAATCATTTACTTATCATTCTTTTTCAAAACTTTAAAACAGTGGTGGTCCCAACGGGGACGGTGACAACGGCATTCCGCTACACCTTATGGTGCATCGTCGTCCTCCTCACCCGGCTCTGGGTGGAAGAACACGGGCACCAGCCCCTCCAGCGCATAGCAGGTGCGGCGAGAAAGGGCCGCCCGATACCCGTTATTTCCACTCCGGGGGATGTAAGTGGCCTCCATGTCATGCAGGGCGATGACTCCTTCATCTTCTTCCGAAACGGGCTCGGTGTCAGGCCGGAATCACTATCGTCCATCCCTGCGCCAGGCGGGATGCCGCCAGCTGCCGCAGCTTCCAGGCTCGCCACTCTCTCGGCCACTGTTACGAAGGGGTGTACGCCCGACGGGCCAGACGTAGCGCGGTGCACGGGCAAGGAGGACGGAGGCGGCATGAGGGCCAGGGGCAGACCGGGTCCCTCAGCCACAACGGCCGGTCCCTTGGGGACACAGGGGCGTGGGTCACTCACCAGCTCCTCCATCATGGCCTCCATTCCATACACCCGTGCGACTGCGGCTACCTCCTCCACCTCCGCGGTCCACTGCTCCATCAGCCTACAGATCTGGCTCCGGTAGTGTTGGCAGATCCCTGCCATTCGGGCCCTCAGCCAGGCCGCTGTCCCGGGCACCGGCTCGGTAGCCTCCGCATAGCTAGGTGGAGCGGACATTCTTTGCAAGGGTCAGCGGATCGTGGGGTTCCGGCGTCCCTATCTGTACAGCCGCGAGGTACATGCGGCCAGACGCCATTTCGTCCCCCTTAGCCTCTTTCCGGCTCCTCCTCTACAGGGGCGGGGTTTTGGCCTTCGCGCCTCCACTACTCGAGGAGACGGTCGAGCGGGAACTTTTCGCGCCAAAGATAGCGGCTTCTGAAATTTTCCGGCCGGACACCTCCGGCGGTAACAAGGCGCACCTCTACCAGACGGCAGAGCGGTAAGATCCTGTTCGTGACGCCAAGTTGTCGCGGGCGGAGGAGGGGACGCTGCGCTCTCCCACTGCTCAGATCTGGCTGCCGCTGCTGCTGTGGCCGCTGCTGCTGCTCGGTGGTGGCTCAAGCGGTGGACCGGATCTCGGGGACTCGAGCGGCGCTCCTCGCCCGTGAGTGAAAAGGGGGATGATTGGTTGTGGGGGTTTTGATTATGGATATTGTCCGTGACGCCACCCACGGTTGTGGTGATTTTGGTGACACCACCGCTGCTCTGAACGGGGATCCCGGGAGCGGTGACAGGGAGCAGCTGAGTTGTTATGTCCCCTCCGTGGGTAGGGGGGGTTGGTGGTCCCAGGGCCCGTGGAGGGTAGGTAGGGATGATGGCAGGCGGGTTGCAGGGCCTGGTGAGGTGCAGGGTCGCAGGGGCAGCGCTGTGCCGTACGGCACGGGGGGTACTCACTCAGCCTGAGACGATGACACAGTTCTCGGTAAAACACACGGCTGGATGGACGGGTCCCCCAGATGGCTGCAGTTGTTTCTTCCCCGTAGGTTAGTGATGACTGTCTCTCCCTGCACCTATGTTCTATGTTGATTCCGATGGGTTCCCACCAGTAACCCGCTCCCCAACTTGGATGTGGGCCGGATGAGCCCCTTTTGCCCGCAGGCGCTGGCCCTGGGAAACGGTTGCCCTTGGCGGTGGCGGTGTGGTGGTGTAGTTACCTGTGGCCCCTGGCTTGTCCAGGGCGCCACACATGGCATGAAGAGATAGGTATTAGAAGGCAGATACAGGTAAACTGACAGAGATAATCGGCACCTGACAACTAGCTAGCACACTGGTAGCCAAACTAAGGACGTTGCACAGGCACCTCCCCAAATGGGAGGGTGTCTTAAATACAGAGTGCATCTCAGCCATAGCCTGAGAGGCATTTCTTGGAAATAGTACACCGGCCCTTTAAGAGGAGGGCCGGTGCACGTGCCCTAAGCACACCCCTGGAAGACCTGAGCTGCATGCACAGGCCCTGGGAGGATGAGGAAGCAGGAGCACACGTGGATGCCCGCAGAGCAGCAGGGGAAGAAGCAACCTGGCCAGGGAGGTAAGTCATCATCCCTGCAGGGACACCGGCGCTACACCGGGCAAGCGGGGTATCTTGATTTGGCCCCTTACTCTGGTTGGAATTGTGCTAATAACCTTACCTAGTTTATATTTGTGTTTTATTACAGTATGTGGAGTGGTTCTGACTAGCCCACCCCAGGGCTATGGGACACCCGGTGCCGGGCCGGACTAGTCCGGTGGTAGTCAGTGGTGGCTGGGCCCGGCTCCGTGGCCCTGGTGGGTGTCAGTAGAATATGTGGCTTGCTTATTAATGGTTGTGTTCGTGACGCCACCTGTGGTATGCGGCTATTAAGCCGCCGCTGCTGTGTGAGGCCTCCGGGATGGTGTTATGGCAGCAATGGTGATACTGCTCCCCACAGGTGGAGCAATGCCCGGGGCACAGTTGGTGCTTGTGAGTGTCTATGCAGCTGGAATAACAGAGACCACTTCAAGGGTGCAGTTCAAGCTCTCTACTCACAGTTCTTGTCACAGCTGTAGGGACCCTTGGACTGCTGGGACCACTGTCAGGGACCTCCGCCGTTTCTGGGTGATTCTGAGAGTGAAAGCCGGTACCCTTCTCTTAGTGTCCCTTTCTTCTGCTGTCTTCCTTAGCCTTGCCTTTGTTAGGATAAACCTGGCTTGGCCTCCACTACAGCCTCCAGGCTGGGGGTCACCTGTCGGCTGATTACCCCTTTTCTGGAAGTCTGCTATGGGTTCTGGCCCTGGGAGTCTACAACGTTCCCTGGGCCTCGGTTTTTACTGTTTGGAGATGATTTTGCACTCCTCCAGTCTCTAGGGACCGTCCCCTGTCGCAGCTTGATCACTCCACCGATGTTAATGTGGAACAGGCCACCGCAGCCTACAACTACCCGTGGCGCCTCTAGGCCCTCTCCTTGGTACCTCTAGGACTGCTCGTGGTACCTCTAGGACTACCCGTGGCCCTGCGACTACTTCTGTCTCCGTGTGGTGTCACCTGGACCTCTGGGTCCCAGGTTCTTCACCAGGAAGCGTCTCCTTCTGTTTCTCTGCTCCTGTCTGACTTGGAGCTTTCTTTCCTTCTTTCTTTCTTTCTTTCTTTCTTGCTTTCTTTTCTCCTCCTTGCCTGCCTCCAGCAGGCCTCCTCCTCCCTCCTTTCTCTTGTTCTTCTTCTCCAACTACATGCTCACTCTCTCACTCCCTGAGATAGACTGACTATGACTAAACTTGACCTTCCTTTCTGTGTCTGCTCTCAGATGGCTCCTCCCACCTCCCCAGTTGCTAAGCTACCACCCTATGGGAGCAGGGATGGGTCTTACAGCCCCTCTCAGCATGCAGCATGGGAGGGTTGCCTGCCACTTTCCCTGGTCCCAGTGCGTTCCTAGTAATGGGTGTAGTGTGAATTTACCAGGGGAACGGAGTGCACTCTCTTCCTCTCTCAGAATGGGGCATCACACCGCTGGATGGGGTGCAATGACCTGTGGCGACGGAAGCCTCAGGGGCGCCACAGTTCTGTTCCACGGTGACTGATACGAATAATAATGAGTGTTTTTGTATGCTTTTGCATCTATTGGATGTCACTTTGCACTTTATTGACTGCACTTTATTGTTCTTGGTGTCTCTCAAAAGTGTTCACCACATCATATCATACATTTTTTTATTATTTATATTTGTATATGCATAAAACCATACCTTGGGGTTTCAAGTTGCTCCACCCCTTTTTTGTTTTCCTTTACATTGTGTGGATTTTTTGTACTGTATATTTAATGATGTTTTTATTATATTATCAATAAAATGTGTCTCTTTTTATATTATTGATTGGACGTAGTCATGCTTTCGTTGATAAGGTATCAACATTGTAAAAGTCTGTCAAAAGGAGTCAGCCCAAAAAGGCTACCTCAAGTCACTCCCTCTATCATTTCCCAGATAAATTCTGGACTTCACCTTTGCATCTGAAAACAGGGATTTGGACTTAAAATTGGGCCCAATGGTTCCATCTAAGGAATGACTGCTGACTGGAGGAGCGAGGCTGCAGCAAGGATGGTCAAACAAAGTTGGAAGAACCAGAAAGGGCAAAATCTGGACAAAGTCAGGGGACAAAATGGTAATCGGGTAAATAGCCTGATACCAAAAAAATCAGTCAAAGTAAGGGTACAAGCCGTGTTAAGCGCAAGGTACACACAAGAAACAGCAACAGGGTTAGAGGACTAATCTAGGCCGGCAGATTATCTGGCAACTACCTGCAAAATACTGGAAGTCTAGAATCATAGAACGGTAGAGTTGGAAGGGACCTCAAGGGCCATCAGGTCCAACCCCCTGCGAGTGCAGGCTTTCCTAAATCATCCCAGCTAAGTCTAAATAGGGTATGGTACTGACCTGTAGCACACACACCCATAGTCTGATTGGGTGGCCCAGCCACACTAATCTCAAGCTGCACTAGCCAGAAATCGTATCCATGATGTCTCCTCCATCACTAGTATAGAGTGAAGATGATGTCTCCTGGTGACAGAGACAGATGTCACTGAGCAGGTCCACGTAGATAATGTGACACAGAACCTCTATCACATATAATGATAATTACTACACAGCTCCTGCCACACAATTATAATGTAAAGTTGCATTCTCCTGACAGCATAGCTATAATATACAATAAGGAAATAAGGAAATGTCATGGAATTATGGAAATCACAGGATGGATATTCAAATAGTTTTTTTCATCTTTTTTTTGTGTGCTACAAATGGCCTAATATATATTTTATTTTCATACTCTCTATTTTTATTTTTCTGAAGATATTGTATGATATTAGTAGGAAAATAACGAAAAATTTGCCTGTTTTTCATGTTTGTTTGTTTTTGTTTTTTTTTTTTTAAAAAGTTACCACAAAATATTTAACTGTTTATGATCAGAGGTCAGATTGGAGGTCAGAGTGCACCGGTGCTGGCATGAAATTGAAAACTATAAAAAGATACAGACACCAGAAGCAGAGGAGAGGCCGGGGCAAAGCTGAAGACCCTACCCACAGTCACAACCCAATGCATGATTGTTTATTGCACTCAAGCTCATAATGATCATTAAAGAGCAACCTAGCTGTGGATTTCGAAATTAAAGGTACCTAATAAATTACTAGCACAGCGCCTTTATGCCCATACCTTTAATTTAACATACCTGATCCTGATGACAGGTTCTCTTAAAGTAACATGTTCAAACTTGCACAGTACTGACTGGAAAGACATTGCATGTAAAGCGCTGATAACACAGTGCAATGACAGAAAAAAAAAGGACAGTTGCTCTCTGAAATGCTAAAGCATGAAAACAATGATTGTAAGAATATATACATGCATTACTGCTAAAGGAAATGTAAGAAAAAATTGAAATATTTAGCATTTAAAAATGGCCATTGCTATATCTGCCCAGTAGCCACGTCAAGGCATATCTCATAATACTGGGTACCTACTCTGAACTGAAGCCTCTCTCTATGTTTAAAACCTCCATGTGTATAAGCGAGTAGGAACCTGCTAAGATAAAATCACTTGTGCATAATGGCAGAGGCGTGCACAGTCAGAAGGCATGACCCCATAATCTAGACAAAAAGACTGATGGCACTCCCTAACATGCAGTGGGAACAGGTGCATAACTGAACATGAAATATGATAAAAAAAGACAGTTGCACTCTGTAATGCTGAAGCACGAAAACCATGAATTACTGCTAAAGGAAATGTAAGAGAAAAAGTCAGATATTTTGCATACAAAAATGGCCATTTCTATATCTGCCCAGTAGCCGTGTCAAGGCATATCTCATATTAGCCACAGGTGATTTAATTCTCTAGTAGCAGGTTCCTACTTTCCCATACACAGGAGCTTTTTAAACTTAAGGGTGCTTTACACACTGCGACATTGCTAACGAGATATCGTCGGGGTCACGGTGGTAGTGACGCACATCCGGCCTCGTTAGCGAGATCGCAGCGTGTGACACCTCTGAGTGCCCGTAAACGATCGCAAAAGAGGGAAAAATCGGTGGTCATGGAGAGCTCGTTCAAACACCAAATATTTTCTGCACAGTAGCAATGTGGTTCGTCGCTTCTGCGGCACCACACATCGCTGTGTGTGACACCGCAGGAGCGACAACCATCACCTTACCTCCGTCCACCGGCAATGAGGAAGGAAGGAGGTGGGCGGCATGTTCTGGCCGCTCATCTCCTCCCCTCCGCTTCTATTGGGTGGCGGTTCAGTGACGCTGCTATGACTTCGCTGTGATGCTGAACGAACCGGCCCCTTAGAAAGGAGGCGGTTCGCCGGCCACAGCGATGTCGGTGAGCAGGTATGTGCGTGTGACGCTGCCATAGCGATAATGTTCGCTACGGCAGCGATCACACAATATCGCACACACGACGGGGGAGGGTGCTATCGCGCACAACATCACTAGCAATTGCTAGCGATGTCGCAGCGTGTAAAGCACCCTTTAGAGAGAGGCTTCAGTTCAGAGTAGGTATCCAGTAATATGAGATTGCCTTGACGTGGCTACTGGGCAGATATAGAAATAGCCATTTTTGTATGATAAATATCTCAACTTCTTCTTAGATTTTCTTAAGCAGTAATGCATGCCTATATTCTTACATTCATGTTTTGCATGCTTTAGCATTTCAGAGTTCAACTGTCTTTTTTTGTCATGTATGTCATGTTCAGTTGAGCACCTGTTCACACTGCTTGTTAGGAAGTTCCGTCAGTCTTTTTGTCTAAATAACACAGTGGAGTCAAGAAAAGTTTAAATATAAACAGAATGCTGAAAATTTTGGGAATTTAATGTATGGTTAATGCCTTCAGCACTGACCTATTTTAGACCTTCCAGAAGCTGCATTTTTTCTTTTTATTTTTTCACTGTCGGATTCAAAATACGTATATAACACATGTAACTATGCAACACTGCTGCCTAATATGAAGCAGGCTCAGCTCCTGAGCCTGTTTCATACTTAGTTTAAAGATCTATGATGAAAGTAGTTAAAAGCAAATAGATTACTGGGAAATCCATTAAAGATATCAAGAAAAATAAACTGACGTATACCTCCCATCAATCAAAATACCCCCCATACACCTATCATATGCCAAATGAGTATCGTTTTGGTATATGCTTTACGAATACCTTCAATCTACCTATATAAAAAAGTGTAATCTAGTTTTTTTGCTATACATAGGGGCAGATTAAAGAATAGAAGAAAGTGTTGGATACATTTTTACATTGAGAGCCTACAGGTTAAGAGATCTTTTGATACGTACCTTTGACAGTAGCCTCAAAACAAGATGTGGATGGAGCCTTAATTCCATATTCTGAAGGCCGCACTTGTCTAATATTTTGGCTAGAGGAACCTCTTCTGGGATTCTGCTAGAGCTCGACAAAGTGTATTGAATGTTGGGGAAAAATGTTTTCCAGTACTTGAGGCCATCTTTGTTTTTAGGTAATGGATTTTATAGTTTTTGTGTTTTGTCCTAAAATCTGATGATCTGATTTCCACATCCTTTTACGTCCACGATACGTAGTTTATGTCTCTTAACTGTTTCAGAGCAGTAGTAAACCAGTCAAATCTATAACCAGTGGTTTGTTCCAGAAGGAAGCAGGAAATCAGCTAAAAAATAGAAGAAAATGCAGAACAATAACAAATGTAAGAATATAGTATCATGAGAATTTTTAGGTTTGCCTTTCATTATGTTAAGGTGGTCCATTTTGAAAAGGAAACGGACCTTGTCAAGAGCCAAGGAAACAGGAAGAGCAGAATCAGTCAACTACCAGTGTGATATTGTATTGTGAGGAACCATAGCCACCACAAATAGCACAATTTATCTCCACGCTTTGAAAATCAACTCCAAATTTTTGAGATTTACGATTGTTCGATACAATGGTTCTAAATCCACCCTGATTATTATGACCAAAAATTAAAATTACAGGGATTTATTTTTACTTTGAAGAGGTCACCAAGAATTTGAGAGCTACACTGATATGTAAGAAGTGGCGAGAAGCCCAAGGAATGAATTCTCAAGCCTAACTTTAACCATAGAGGGGTTATCCACTCCTCAGAGAACCTCTTCTCAATTAATAGGATTCCCTCAAGTTAAATAATAACAGCTATACTCCCCTCCGGTCCGGCACCGTTATAGCGATGTCAGCACTGGCTCTCAAGGGGCTCAGCAGCCACTTGGCTTCTCCTCCTTTGGACAAATCAGACATCTAGAAGAAGTGCGAGAGCCTCTCCCATTCTCCAAATGTCAATTATGCCCAAAAAAGGAGAAGCCAAGTGGCTGCTGAGCCCCTTGAGAGCCAGTGCTGACATCGCTATAACGGCGCCGGACCGGAGGGGAGTATAGCTGTATTAGTTTACTTGAGGCAAATATTGTTGGAAAAAGGGTTGTCTGAGTAGTGGATAACCCCTTTAAATCTTATATTAAAGTGAACCTGTCAGGTCCAATATGCATCCAGTACCACGAGCAGTTCTGGGTGTATATTGCTAAGCCCTGCCTAACCATACCTGCATCTAGTAGAATACATAAAGAGATCTTTAGAAAACGTATTTCTAAAGATCCTTTATGATATGCTAATGAGCGCAGGGACAAGTCACAAGGGCGTTATATCTCCCAACTAGTCCGCTCACTTAGCATGTTAGTACGCCTATAGGGGCATGCTAACATGTTATTCAATGCCCATTGCCCAGCGTCATCAATGGTGATGCACGTAATGGTGTCCGTTGTCACCACATCAGAACGCCGGGCTTAGGGTCAGTGTGCATGATAGAAGTTACCGACACTTCCGGTCATGCGCACTATAAAGCCGAGTGTACGCATCCCAGCTTCAGAGAGGTCTAGTGTGCATGACCGGAAGTGCCAAACATCTGATCATGCACACTGAGCCTAAGCCCGGCGTCTGATAGGCAGCGACAATGGACACAGGTACGCGCATTACCACCGATAACGCTGGGCAATGGACATTGAATAGCTTGTTAGCACGCCCCTGTGCTAACATGCTAATAGGGCGGACTGGTTGGGGATATAAGGCCCTTGTGACTAGTCCCTGCACTCATTAGCATATCATAAAGGATCTTTAGAAATACTTTTTCTATAGGGACAGTTAGGCAGGGATTAGAAATATGCACTCAGAACTGCTCGTGGTACTGGGTGCATAGGGGACCTGACACGTTCACTGTAAATGTCTGTCCTTTAACACTATTTTTTTTTTTACTCAAATCCTGTATATTGACAGAAGCTAGTAGAGCAAGCAGAATGATATTTACACTGAGAAGAATATTCTTTTATCTTCATCAACAACATGAATAATCAGTATACATATGGATTGTATTCCCTTCCCCGTGAACGTATTTTCAATCTTAATGACTAAACCAAATTTAGCTATTTTGTGATTTCTTTATTTTGCAGGTTACAATTTTCACAAAATTATATGTATACCTATGAGTTTGAAATTGTTTTTTTTTAATTATTATTTATTTTCAGGAGAAAAGGGGCTTCTTATTATAATCTTATGGCGATATAAAGTATTATTTTCTTTTGGTTTTTTTTCCTTTAATTCTTAAAAAAGCCTCCAAAGTGTCGATATAACCTCAGACTTCAAAAATGTATGCGTAATAATTTAAAAAAAAAAATAAAAATGAAGTTTCTACTTTTGTGTGCCTCCAGATTTATTCTGATCACATGTTGTGTGGGAGCCAATCACATCTGCTCCCCTCCTATATATGCTAGCTGAACACTTCCATTAGTGCCAGCTATAGTTTAAGGCCTAGGACACACGGCGAGAAAAATGGTGCAAGGGGAATGTGTTAAAAAAAAAAAATATTGCATTCCACTCGGACCAATATTACTCTATGGGGCAGAACCCATGAGCTATTATTTTCTCAGGCCTAATCGGACCGAGAAAACAGTCGCAGCATGCTGAGGATGAAATACCATCCTGTTCCACTCACATCCATGTAAGTCTATGGGGTGAGAGAAACATCGCATTGCTCTCGCCTTACACCGGTGTAACGTGAGAGCAGTACGATTCTCGCATCAGTCAGCAACAGAGGATATAGGGAGATAAATACCTCCCTCTCCTCCATAGTGCTGGCACTCCCCTCCGCAACTGTGGTCTGATCGCTCGATCGGATCACAGTCGCATGATACCCGCATGATACTTGGCTCCTGCTGTGCTGCGAGCTGGTGCCGAGTGTCATGCGAGCACTCGCACAAATCCTCGTGTGGCCTCGGCCTAATTTAGCTGGTCTGTTGAGGTGTTGTGATCCAGACTAACTGGTGGTTGTAATACTTGTTGCTGTGTGCAGTTGTGGAGTTAACCCTTGTAGTCTTTTTTGTTGCTAACTAACTGCCCTTGCTTTTCTCCAGAATCTCTCATTGTTGGTTCCTGTGTGTTTGGTGGGTACAAGTTTTGATTTCCCCCCTGTCCTTACATCTCTCTCCTGTCCTTTCCTTCCCTCGTGGGTGGAGGTAATCAGATCAGTTCTGGTCAAGAGGTTAGTCGGGCACAGGACTCAGGCATCTACACCATTAAGCGTAACCCTGAACTTAGGGATAGCATAAGGACCCCTAGTGTGACGGACAGCAAAGCTCTGTATAATGTATGAGGACCAATATAACACACCGTTCTGTATAATGTATGAGGACCAGTATAACATACAGCCCTGTATAATGTATGAGGACCAGTATAACACAGCCCTGTATAATGTATGAGGACCAGTATAACACAGCCTTGTATAATGAATGAGGACCAGTATAACACAGCCCTGTATAATGTATGAGGACCAGTATAACACAGCCCTGTATAATGTATGAGGACCAGTATAACACAGCCCTGTATAATGTATGAGGACCAGTATAACACAGCCTTGTATAATGTATGAGGACCAGTATAACACAGCCCTGTATAATGTATGAGGACCAGTATAACACAGCCCTGTATAATGTATGAGGACCAGTATAACACAGCCCTGTATAATGTATGAGGACCAGTATAACACAGCCCTGTATAATGTATGAGGACCAGTATAACACAGCCCTGTATAATGTATGAGGACCAGTATAACACAGCCCTGTATAGTGTATGAGGACCAGTATAACACAGCCCTGTATAATGTATGAGGACCAGTATAACACAGCCCTGTATAATGTATGAGGACCAGTATAACGCAGCCCTGTATAATGTATGAGGACCAGTTTAACACAGCCCTGTATAATAGCAAAAACTGTGGAAAGAAAGCGCACATAGGGTTTTAACCGATAGATATATGTGCAGGGAATAGGACAGGTACTCACCTGCTTCAGTTGTGACAGGCACATGACTCGCCCACCCCAGTGTTATGGGACACCTGGTGCCAGGCTGGACTAGTCCGGTGGTAGTCAGTGGTGGCTGGGCCCAGCTCCGTGGCCCTGGTGGGTATCAGTAGAATATGTGGCTTGATGAATAAAGTTTGTGTTCGTGACGCCACCTGTGGTCTGCGGCTATTAAGCCGCCGCTGCTGTGTGAGGCCTCCGGGGTGATGTTATAGCAGCAATGGTGGTACTGCTCCCCACAGGTGGAGCGGAGCCCCGGGGACACTGTTAGTGCTCGTGAAAGTCTATGGGGTTGTGTGGCTAACACGGTGCAGGGCCGACAGGCAATGAAAGAACCAGGCACAAACAACAGTCTCTTTACCTTCTCCTCTTTTACTGTGGAAACAGTCCAGCCCTGGGAGACCGTTACAGGTGGTGATGGGGATCCGGTCGGCCTGGAAGTACTTGGGGTGATCTTTCTGGCCAGCTGAGTATGAGACCTACTCCTGTGCTTTTCTTTGTTATGATAGGACCCTGCTTCTCTGAATCCAGCAATGGCCCTCTTTGCTGCTGGGACTGATGGTACGTCCCTTTCCCTCTGTAGCAGGCTGCGCAGGCCCTCTCTGGTGCTTCTCTGCTGGAGTCCACACCGGGCCTTGATGCTGCAGCTGTACCTTTGGGATGTTTTTGGGCCAGGTGCTTGCAGCTCTCCTGCCCTTTGGATTCGGCTACCAGGGAGTATGCTTAAGCCCTGGTGGCCACAGACTCCGATGTCCGAGTCTCTCTGCTGCCTCTCAGCTACTCCTGCTTCCCTGGGCCAAGCTACTCTAGCTCTAGGCCCCAGTTCTGCAGGACAGCTCACTCTGCGTCTGCTTCCTTCCACTTCTCCCTACAGACTGACCACTACTTCCTCCCCCAGGCCAGACTTGAGGAATGCTCCCTGGAATTCCAGGTTCAGAGCTCCCCCTGCTGGCCGGAGGGAGAACTGCGTTGGGTGTTAAACTTGCTGGCCAATAGATCTCCCAATTACCTCCAGGCTCAGCATTAACCCTTTGGAAGGGCAATGCTGTTGTGGCGACCAGGTCCTGGGGCGCCACACACAACTCCTTGTCAGCATGAAATAAATGAATACAAAAGTGGTCAGCTGCAGCCCCGATATTGCAACAAGATGGGGGATGATCAAAAGAAATCAGGTTTAATGCTGCGCTAAAAACCACAATCCAAAGGTATATCGTGAATTCCTTTTCTTTATTTTCACAGGTCAACGCGTTTCAAAGGCATCTCCGCCTTCTTCATCAGGACAAAAGTCAGAAAGGAATAGCATAACACATGCTGCATGCAGAGGATACATATATACAACTGAAGTAGCCACGTTTACAGAGATGACGTCAGCTGTGGTGACTAAGAGTCACATGGGGAGGGCAGGAACATATAGACAAAAAGAGAGCAAAGAAAAAAAAAAAAAAAAAAAAGAAGGAGAAATCAAAAAAGGAAAAAAAATGAATAAAAAACTGAAGTACGAATAATAAATATTAATAAAAATGTAATAATGTGAACAATTGCTATTTTTTTATTATTTATCAGTGTAAGTAATAATAAAAAAAAAACAAAAAAAAAACACACCTATGGGGGAAGTGTTGTTTCTGAAAATGAAAAATCATGGTAGAACATTATAATTGTCTCTTGAAAATAATGTTATAAGGGGCAATGAACTGACTGGTGCCAGAAAAACCATATAGGGTTATAAAGAGGGATTTATGAAAATCATATTTAAAGATTGATTATTTTTATTATTCACCAAAAAAAAGGGGATTGTATTGAGAAAAAGGTGAGTGTAAAAGGGAACAAAAATGGTTTCAAATAATGTAAATGGGTCCTCAGAAAACAATTGTAATAGTCTTGGAGGGCCAGGAAAAGGCAAAAATCACTAGGTAAAAAAACTTTTTTTTTTTTTTTTTTTTTGTTGAACGCGAGGATACCGTAGCAGAGTGATAGGGAAAAAGACCTGTGCTGTGAAGGAGGTGACGAGAGTTCAACAGCGTGAGAAAAAATATATACTGCGCATGCGTGAAGAGGCACCGCTGCAGAGAGAACCCGAGGGGAAAGGTGAAATAAGTTCATAGCGTGGAGAAAAAAAAGCAAAAACTATTTGCGTGTGTGCGGGACTCTGTCTACGAAGGAGCCATCCTAAAATGGGTTGTAGTGAGTTCATGGTGTAAAAAGGGGGGGGGGGGGGGAGGGGGAGGGGAGGGGGAGAAATTAGAAAGGCTGATAATGATGAAGGGAAAAAAAAAAAAAAGTGCAGGTTTATATTTAGGAAAAATGAACATATGGAGTTATAAATGTAGAAAATGACAGCTACAACACAACAGTGAAGGAGAAAGACAAATATTGTGTATACATATGAAGAGAGTAAAAAATTGATATCTGAATAAATATTGTAAAATGAAATAAAATGAGACGCGTTGAAGATTAAAAAAAACCCATAAATTAACCTGATACATTATTATTAAGGAAAAATAAAATAAAAATTCATAAAAATATATAGTAACATTGGTTTATAATAATAATTAGATAAAATACACACACACACATATATATATATACATACATATACATACACATATATACATATATATATATATATATATACAAACCTGAATAAAATGGAGAAATTACCCATATAGGAAGAAATAAAAAGATAACACTATGTGGGTAAAATAAAATTGTATATCTTATACTAAAAAGATTTTTTGCATGTATATATGAATTTTAAAATGCATATAAAAACAAAGTTTTATGGAAAAACGAACAAGCAATACCCTAAGAAATAAATTAATAAAAGAGATCAGCAATTTCATTTAGACCCGCAGGTTTCAAGGTGCCAAGTTTATGGATCCAGAAGGTCTTTTTTTTACTTAACATATCCAACCTATTTGGTGTGTTAGGTGGAATATGCTCAATGGGAGTGATTTTGAAAGACATAGTCTTATTATGGAACAAGGCGCAGTGTCTAGAGAGGCCATGTAGCATATAGCCTATTTTAACATTATACCTGTGTAAATTCAGTCTGTTGTGCAAAGCTTGACAGGTCCTGCCTACATATTGTTTGCCACAAATACAGTCAATGAGGTAAATAACATGATCTGATAGGCATGTTAGACGGTCCTTTATAGGGAAATTTTCAGACTCTGAGTGGGAACAAAAAAATGTCCTCTTATGGTAAATGCTCTTGCAGCATAGACAATTTTTGGTATTGCATTTATAGGACCCTATCAGGGAGGTCAGGGTTTTAATTTCCTGTATCTCCCTTAATCGACTGGGAGCTATTATATTTTTGATAGTGGGGGCCCTCCTGAAACTGATGCCAGGACGAGCGGGTAAAATGTCTTTCAAAATGGCGTCATTCAACAGTATGTCCCAATGTTTGGCAAATATATTCCTAATTCGGAGATTATCACTTCTGAATGTAGTTAGGAAGTTGAGGGAATAGGCATTATCCAGATCATCCACCCTTTTTTTCGGTTGTAGGGATTTTTTGGAGATTAATAAATCCCTTTGTTTAAAAGTCCTGGTCGCGTTATATGCTTTCTTGATCAAGGTTTTGGGGTATCTTTTCTCTTGGAAGCGGTCCCTTAAAATGTCTACTTGCATCTTAAAGTCCTCTTCTGTCGTGCAGTTTCTCCTAATTCTTTTATACTGATTGATAGGTATATTTCGTAACCATTTGCTATAATGTTCACTGTTATAATTAATATAGCTATTGGCATCTACCTGTTTGAAATACGTTTTAGTGTATATTCTATTATCCTTATGGTAGATGGTCAGATCAAGAAAGTGAATCATATTATTATCAATAGCGGGTGTGAATTCAAGACCCCAAGTATTATTATTAAGTGAATCAAGGAATGGTTCTATGGTGCCATGTTCATTGTCCCAAATAAAGAACAGATCGTCTATGAATCTTCTGTAAACGATTATATTATTTACAAGGCAACTATCAAATATATATAGGATTTCAAAGAGTCCCATGAATAAATTGGCATAAGAACATGCTGCTTTGGACCCCATTGCTGTACCGAGGCGCTGGTGGTACAGTTTATTTGAGAAGGTGAAAAAATTATTCTGCAGGATAAAACTCATAGCCTCTAAAAGGAAATTCTTCTGCAAGGCAGGGATCCTGAGGAAGTACCCAAAACTATAAAGACCCAAATCATGTGCAATATTAGAGTACAGTGCGGATACATCAATGGTAACAAAAAGGTAAGTAGGTTTCCATGGAATGTCTTTGATAACATCAATCAGATGGGAAGAATCCCTAAGATGGCTTTTGAGACTCAATACATGTGGTTGCATTATTTGATCAACATAAGCGGCTAGATTGGCTGTAAGCGAATTGATGCCCGAAATAATAGGGCGCCCTGGGGGGTTGACCAGATTTTTGTGCAATTTGGGCAAATGATAAAAGAATGCCATATTAAAATTATTGATTTGTAAAAACTTTCTTTCAGATTGATTTTATAATGTTCTACCATGATTTTTAATTTTCACAAATAACACTTCCCCCATAGGTGTGTTTTTGTTTTTTTTTTTATTACTTACACTGATAAATAATAAAAAAATAGCAATTGTTCACATTATTACATTTTTATTAATATTAATTATTCGTACTTCAGTTTTTTATTCATTTTTTTTTTCCTTTTTTGATTTCTCCTTCTTTTTTTTTTTTTTCCTTTGTTCTCTTTTTGTCTGTATGTTCCTGCCCTCCCCATGTGACTCTTAGTCATCACAGCTGACGTCATCTCTGTAAACGTGGCTACTTCAGTTGTATATATGTATCCTCTGCATGCAGCATGTGTTATGCTGTTCCTTTCTGACTTTTGTCCTGATGAAGAAGGCGGAGATGCCTTTGAAACGCGTTGACCTGTGAAAATAAAGAAAAGGAATTCACGATATATCTTTGGATTGTGGTTTTTAGCACAGCATTTAACCCGATTTCTTTTGATCATCCCCCAGCCCTGTATAATGTATGAGGACCAGTATAACACAGCCCTGTATAATGTATGAGGACCAGTATAACACAGCCCTGTATAATGTATGAGGACCAGTATAACACAGCCCTGTATAATGTATGAGGACCAGTATAACACAATCCTGTATAATGTATAAGGAAAAAATATAACACATAGTCCTGTGATAGACATGATGATGTCATGTCTTTGGCAACATCTGAGTTAATTAGAGACACACCTGTGGATGTATTGTAATGCACACCTGAAACACACTGCTTCTTTATGTAGCATCATGGGAAAGTCAAAAGAAATCAGCCAAGATCTCAGGAAGAAAATTGTGAACTTGCACAAGTGTGGCTCATCCTTGGGTACAATTTCCAGATACCTGAAGGTGCCTCGTTCATCTGTACAAATAAATATACGCAAGTACAATCAAGATGGGAATGTCCAGCCATCATACCGCTCAGGAAGGAGACGGGTTCTCTGTACCAGGGATGAACGTGCTTTGGTCAGACATGTGCAATTCAACCCAAGAACAAAAGCAAAACACCTTGTGAAGATGCTGGAGGAAGCTGTTAAGATTGTGTTGTGTGGTTCCTAATTGACCTAAAATGGGAAAGGATTATTCTGATTTCATGTCCAATATTGAGAAAAACATGCAGATGTGTCTTTATAGAGAGCGGAGGGAAAAACCTGCAGATGTGTCTGTATAGAGGGAGGAGGAAAAAAACCACCTGCAGATGTGTCTGTATAGAGAATGGAAGAAAAACCTGCAGATGTGTCTGTATAGTGGGAGGAGGAAAAAAATCTGTAGATGTGTCTGTATAGAGAGCAGAGTGAAAAACCTGCAGATGTGTCTGAATAGAGAATGGAGGAAAAACCTGCAGATGTGTCTGTATAGAGAATGGAGGGAAAACCTGCAAATGTGTCTGTATAAAGAGCGGAGGAAAAACCTGCAGATGTGTCTGTATAGAGAATGGAGGTGAAAACCTGCAGCTGTGTCTGTTACTGTATAGAGAGTGGAGGGAAACTTCTGGTTTCAACTGTACGAGAACCAGTATAACACAGCCCTGCATAATGTATGATGTATAACACACAGCCCTGTATAATGTATGAGGCATAACACAGCCCTGTATAATGTATGAGGTATAACACAGCCCTGTATACTGTATAATATATAACACACAGCCCTGTATAATGTATGATGTATAACACACAGCCCTGTATAATGTATGAGGTATAACACAGCCCTGTATACTGTATAATATATAACACACAGCCCTGTATAATGATAACACAGCCCTGTATAATGTATAACACAGCCCTGTATAAGTTATGAGGTATAACACAACCCTGTATAATATATAACACACAGCCCTGTATAATGTATGATGTATAACACAGCCCTGTATAATGTATAATGATAACACAGCCCTGTATAATGTATAATGATAACACAGCCCTGTATAATGTATGAGGTATAACACAGCCCTGTATACTGTATAATATATAACACACAGCGCTGTATAATGTATGATGTATAACACAACGTTGTTCGTTGCCAGGTGAACACAGTAAAAAATTAAAACATATCCCGGTAGTGTAATTCCTCCCCCCATGTGACTGATCACATGACTGTGACATCATCGCAGGTCCTTTGCAGCATTTGTTGTTCGTTGTGCCAGCACGTGTGTGTGAGAGGACACAGGTATTTTGTGTACAGTGCGCACTGCGCGTCCAGTCACTGTGACATGTGACAGTGGGGGCGGTGTTGAAGGGGTTAATGTATGAGCGCACGTGTATGTCACGTGTGTTGTTCCCGGCTTTTCTCTGCAGCGCAGTGCCAACTCCTGTAATATGTGAGTGCACGGGAGATGCCCGGGACGTCACAGGGACTGAGCAGCGCGGGGGCCCGGGGCGTCACAGGGACTGAGCAGCGCGGGGTCCCGGGGCGTCACAGGGACTGAGCAGCGCGGGGGCCCGGGGCGTCACTGGGGACTGAGCAGCGCGGGGGCCCGGGGCGTCACTGGGGACTGAGCAGCGCGGGGGCCCGGGGCGTCACAGGGACTGAGCAGCGCGGGGTCCCGGGGCGTCACAGGGACTGAGCAGCGCGGGGGCCCGGGGCGTCACTGGGGACTGAGCAGCGCGGGGGCCCGGGGCGTCACTGGGGACTGAGCAGCGCGGGGGCCCGGGGCGTCACTGGGGACTGAGCAGCGCGGGGGCCCGGGGCGTCACTGGGGACTGAGCAGCGCGGGGGCCCGGGGCGTCACTGGGGATTGAGCAGCGCGGGGGCCCGGGGCGTCACTGGGGACTGAGCAGCGCGGGGGCCCGGGGCGTCACAGGGACTGAGCAGCGCGGGGGCCCGGGGCGTCACTGGGGACTGAGCAGCGCGGGGGCCCGGGGCGTCACAGGGACTGAGCAGCGCGGGGGCCCGGGGCGTCACTGGGGACTGAGCAGCGCGGGGGCCCGGGGCGTCACTGGGGACTGAGCAGCGCGGGGGCCCGGGGCGTCACTGGGGACTGAGCAGCGCGGGGTCCCGGGGCGTCACTGGGGACTGAGCAGCGCGGGGTCCCGGGGCGTCACTGGGGACTGAGCAGCGCGGGGGCCCGGGGCGTCACTGGGGACTGAGCAGCGCGGGGGCCCGGGGCGTCACTGGGGACTGAGCAGCGCGGGGGCCCGGGGCGTCACTGGGGACTGAGCAGCGCGGGGGCCCGGGGCGTCACTGGGGACTGAGCAGCGCGGGGGCCCGGGGCGTCACTGGGGACTGAGCAGCGCGGGGGCCCGGGGCGTCACTGGGGACTGAGCAGCGCGGGGGCCCGGGGCGTCACTGGGGACTGAGCAGCGCGGGGGCCCGGGGCGTCACTGGGGACTGAGCAGCGCGGGGGCCCGGGGCGTCACTGGGGATTGAGCAGCGCGGGGGCCCGGGGCGTCACTGGGGACTGAGCAGCGCGGGGGCCCGGGGCGTCACTGGGGACTGAGCAGCGCGGGGGCCCGGGGCGTCACTGGGGATTGAGCAGCGCGGGGGCCCGGGGCGTCACTGGGGACTGAGCAGCGCGGGGGCCCGGGGCGTCACTGGGGATTGAGCAGCGCGGGGGCCCGGGGCGTCACTGGGGACTGAGCAGCGCGGGGGCCCGGGGCGTCACTGGGGATTGAGCAGCGCGGGGGCCCGGGGCGTCACTGGGGACTGAGCAGCGCGGGGGCCCGGGGCGTCACTGGGGACTGAGCAGCGCGGGGCTGTCACATCACCTGGCAACGAGTCACTGAGTGCGAGAGCAGAACGGTGCCCCCAGCACACCCGCCCCCCCCCATACCTGTACTGTAACTACCCCTACAGTGTGTGTATCCTGTGATCATACAGGAGCGCGGCCCCCCATACCTGTACTGTAACTACCCCTACATTGTGTACAGTGTGTGTCCTGTGATCATACAGGAGCGCGGTCCCCCATACCTGTACTGTAACTACCCCTACATTGTGTGCTGTGGTCATACAGGAGCGCGGCCCCCCCATACCTGTACTGTAACTACCCCTACATTGTGTACAGTGTGTGTCCTGTGATCATACAGGAGCGCGGTCCCCCATACCTGTACTGTAACTACCCCTACATTGTGTGCTGTGGTCATACAGGAGCGCAGCCCCCCCATACCTGTACTGTAACTACCCCTACATTGTGTGCTGTGGTCATACAGGAGCGCGGCCCCCCCATACCTGTACTGTAACTGCCTCTACATTGTGTGCTGTGATCATACAGGAGCGCGGCCCCCCCATACCTGTACTGTAACTACCCCTACATTGTGTGCTGTGGTCATACAGGAGCGCGGCCCCCCCATACCTGTACTGTAACTGCCTCTACATTGTGTGTCCTGTGATCATACAGGAGCGCGGTCCCCCCATACCTGTACTGTAACTACCCCTACATTGTGTGCTGTGGTCATACAGGAGCGCGGCCCCCCCATACCTGTACTGTAACTGCCTCTACATTGTGTGTCCTGTGATCATACAGGAGCGCGGTCCCCCATACCTGTACTGTAACTACCCCTACATTGTGTGCTGTGGTCATACAGGAGCGCGGCCCCCCCATACCTGTACTGTAACTGCCTCTACATTGTGTGTCCTGTGATCATACAGGAGCGCGGCCCCCCCATACCTGTACTGTAACTGCCTCTACATTGTGTGCTGTGATCATACAGGAGTGCGGCCCCCCCATACCTGTACTGTAACTGCCCTACATTGTGTGCTGTGATCATACAGGAGCGCGGCCCCCCATACCTGTACTGTAACTGCCTCTACATTGTGTGCTGTGATCATACAGGAGCGCGGCCCCCCCATACCTGTACTGTAACTGCCTCTACATTGTGTGCTGTGATCATACAGGAGTGCGGCCCCCCCATACCTGTACTGTAACTGCCTCTACATTGTGTGCTGTGATCATACAGGAGCGCGGCCCCCCCATACCTGTACTGTAACTACCCCTACATTGTGTGCTGTGGTCATACAGGAGCGCGGCCCCCCCATACCTGTACTGTAACTGCCTCTACATTGTGTGCTGTGATCATACAGGAGTGCGGCCCCCCCATACCTGTACTGTAACTGCCCTACATTGTGTGCTGTGATCATACAGGAGCGCGGCCCCCCCATACCTGTACTGTAACTGCCTCTACATTGTGTGCTGTGATCATACAGGAGTGCGGCCCCCCCATACCTGTACTGTAACTGCCTCTACATTGTGTGCTGTGATCATACAGGAGCGCGGCCCCCCCATACCTGTACTGTAACTACCCCTACATTGTGTGCTGTGGTCATACAGGAGCGCGGCCCCCCCATACCTGTACTGTAACTGCCTCTACATTGTGTGCTGTGATCATACAGGAGTGCGGCCCCCCCATACCTGTACTGTAACTGCCCTACATTGTGTGCTGTGATCATACAGGAGTGCGGCCCCCCCATACCTGTACTGTAACTACCCCTACATTGTGTGCTGTGGTCATACAGGAGCGCGGCCCCCCCATACCTGTACTGTAACTACCCCTACATTGTGTGCTGTGGTCATACAGGAGCGCGGCCCCCCCATACCTGTACTGTAACTGCCTCTACATTGTGTGCTGTGATCATACAGGAGCGCGGCCCCCCCATACCTGTACTGTAACTGCCTCTACATTGTGTGCTGTGATCATACAGGAGCGCGGCCCCCCCATACCTGTACTGTAACTGCCTCTACATTGTGTGCTGTGATCATACAGGAGTGCGGCCCCCCATACCTGTACTGTAACTGCCTCTACATTGTGTGCTGTGATCATACAGGAGTGCGGCCCCCCATACCTGTACTGTAACTGCCTCTACATTGTGTGCTGTGATCATACAGGAGTGCGGCCCCCCCATACCTGTACTGTAACTGCCTCTACATTGTGTGCTGTGATCATACAGGAGCGCGGCCCCCCCATACCTGTACTGTAACTGCCTCTACATTGTGTGCTGTGATCATACAGGAGCGCGGCCCCCCCATACCTGTACTGTAACTACCCCTACATTGTGTGCTGTGGTCATACAGGAGCGCGGCCCCCCCATACCTGTACTGTAACTGCCTCTACATTGTGTGCTGTGATCATACAGGAGCGCGGCCCCCCCATACCTGTACTGTAACTACCCCTACATTGTGTGCTGTGGTCATACAGGAGCGCGGCCCCCCCATACCTGTACTGTAACTGCCTCTACATTGTGTGCTGTGATCATACAGGAGTGCGGCCCCCCCATACCTGTACTGTAACTGCCTCTACATTGTGTGCTGTGATCATACAGGAGTGCGGCCCCCCCATACCTGTACTGTAACCTCCCTACATTGTGTATCCTGTGATCATACAGGAGCGCGGCCCCCCATACCTGTACTGTAACTGCCCTACATTGTGTGCTGTGATCATACAGGAGCGCAGCCCCCCCATACCTGTACTGTAACTGCCCTACATTGTGTATCCTGTGATCATACAGGAGCGCGGCCCCCCATACCTGTACTGTAACTGCCCTACATTGTGTGCTGTGATCATACAGGAGCGCGGCCCCCCATACCTGTACTGTAACTACCCCTATATTTTGTATCCTGTGATCATACAGGAGCGCGGCCCCCCATACCTGTACTGTAACTGCCTCTACATTGTGTGCTGTGATCATACAGGAGCGCGGCCCCCCATACCTGTACTGTAACTACCCCTACATTGTGTGCTGTCATCATACAGGAGCGCGGCCCCCCATACCTGTAACTGCACTTGTATAGTGACTTTTTCTTCGCTTTTCACTATAGTTCTCTGCTTGTTAGTATAAACGTCCTGAAGAATGGTTTGTTACTTTTTACGGCTTCATTGTGCCCAATACCTGAAAAAAAATCTGTTGTCAGGTTTTTGCCATGAAATCTGATATCAGCATGATGTAGGGGCAGAGGCTCTGATTCCAGTTATGTATCTAGTTGGTCTAGTTTTGATAGGATCGCAATTATTTTTGCTTTAGGTGTAGCACGGCTCAGAATACTGAGCTCTTTATAATCCACCCACACCACTGACTGTCAGTATCCTGCATATACGGTGAATTGTCAGCAAGCTGCTAATCAGTGGTGGGGGCGGGTTTCGCTGATAATCCTTATTGGTGTGCATGTGAGAGCTAGTCCTGTATTTATAATCTCCTGCTGATAAAACAATGATTGTATTGAATCTGTAGCACAATGGGTTACATCCCTGGCATCAGGCTCTCCGGGGCCATGTCATGCTGCTTTCAGGATAACTATCTAAAACCTGCTGACGGATTCCCTTGAAGTGGTGAAAAGCAGTAACTAAAGACTGATCATGTGCAGAGTAAGGCTATGTGCACACGCTGCGTTTTTTTGACGCTGCGTTTTTGTGCGTTTTTGGCCGCTAAAAACGCACAAAAACGCACCTGCGTCGAAAAAACGCGGCAAAAAACGCACGCGTTTTGCCGCGATTTGGTGCGTTTTTTTGCTGCGTTTTGCTGCGTTTTTGCTCACTGCGTTTTTTATCAGTGAACAAAAAAAAAAAGGTCTGATGTCATTTCCTTCTTCAATGTGTTCTTCATTCTCCACTAGTGTATGCAGAAGAGCAGACAGCTGCAGAACTACAAGGCTCAGCATCCTCGATCCAATAGTGTATGCAGGACAGCAGACAGCAGCTGCAGAACTACAAGGCTCAGCATCCTCCATCCAATAGTGTATGCAGGAGAGCAGACAGCAGCTGTCGAACTACAAGGCTCAGCATCCTCCTTCCAGGACTGTATGCAGGATTTCTTTGCCCCCCCAAAAAAAAAAATGACGTGGGCTTCGCCATATTTTTGTATGCTAGCCGGGTACAGCAGGCAGGTACGGGCTGCCCCCAACCCCCAGCTGCCTATTTGTACCCGGCTGGGAACCAAAAATATAGGGAAGCCCTTTTTTTTTAAATTATTTCATGAATTTCATGAAATAATTTTAAAAAAAAATGACTTTAGCTTCGCCCCATTTTTGAGTCCAGCCGGGTACAACTAGGCAGCTGGGGATTGGAATCCACAGTGCAGGGTGTCCATGCTTTCTGGGCACCCCCGCTGTGAATTGCAGTCCCGCAGCCACCCCAGAAAATGGCGCTTTCATAGAAGCGCCATCTTCTGGCGCTGTATCCAACTCTTCCGGCTGCCCTGATGCCGGGTGGCTAGCCAGGTAATAATGGAGTTAGGGCTAGCTGTATATTATCAGCTGGCCCTAAGCCCGAAATTCATGGTGTCACGCCAATATTAGACATGGCCACCATGAATTTCTAGTAAAGATAAAAAAAAAACACAACACAGAAAAATATTTTTATTAGAAATAAAACACAACACAATTAGTGACTCCATCTTTATTGAAATAAACCCCCCTCCGCAGTAATCCTGGGTCAGGGTCCCGCGCCATCCAATCAGGATCCAATATCATCTGATCGGTTTGCTGGAAGGCAAAGCGATCAGATGATGTGTCAGGTTAAAGGATGTGAATCCCATCACACATCAGCTGATTGTATAAAAGCCGATTATACAATCAGCAGATGCATCAGTAGAAAAAAAAAAAAAAATAATACTCACTTATGTGCTGAATTACCGGCAGCTCCCGGAGCGATGGGGCGGGAGTCTGATCCTGTCCGATCGCTGCAGCAGCTGCCGGTAATCAGGGATGAAGTCTCCTGACGCATCCGCTGATACCGGCCGGGCGCCCGCGTCAGCCCGAGACTCGATCAGCTGATGCGTCAGGTGACTGCATCAGGTGATCCATCGCCAGGTCCTGCAAGCAAGGTCCTGCCCCGGGGAGACTGCACACAGCCGGAGCGGGGGTGGCGATACCGTGAGAGGAGATGGGAGCGGGTATGGCACCGCGAGGCTGCAGACAGGTGAGTATAACTTTTTTTTTTTTTTTTATTCTACTGTTAACTTTTGTTTTCGCAGCCGCTTCCACCTCCTGCCTGTACATGGCGCCGCACGGCAGCATACATGCACAGGACGGGAGATGGACGCGGCGGTGACGGTACCGGGAGGATTCATGCTTCTGTCTATACTGACAGAAGGAATCCTCTTCCTGTACACGTCACTTTACTACCCACCTCCTGCGCTTATAGCTGCGTTTTTGGTCTTAGAAACGCACCAAAACGCAGCTATTTGCGTTTCTCATTGCGTCTTTCAACATCCCATTGAACTCAATGGATGAAAAGCGCAGTGAAAAACGCGGGAATAATTGACATGCTGCGTTTTTGTGGTCACCACAAAAACGCAGCTGAAAAAAAACGCTGTGTGGGGACAGCAAAAATGAAAACTCATAGACTTTGCTGGGGAAGCAAAGTCATGCAGTTTTGAGGCCAAAAACGCACCCGAAAAACGCGCAAAAACGCCGAGAAAAACGCACCGTGTGCACATAGCCTAGTGCTGCTGTTTTAGGAATCTGCCTGATAAAGATGAAGGTGCACATATCCTAACCAGGAGCGTTTCCTGATTCCTGTAGAAAACTCGTCCTGGATGCTGGATGTGGAGGTCCTGGGCTGGTTACTCGTGGGCTGTGGGGGTGAGGCCGGTTGGATGTTCTGCCAAACTCTCTGAAACCCCTTTAGGCTATGTCCGCACTTTCCGTTTCAGCTGCATTTTAGGTGCGTTTTGAACTGCAGCGTTTTCATGCCAAAAGGCATGCGTTTTGATTTTCCAGCAAAGTCTATGGAAAATGTGGATTTCTTGTCCGCACGTTACGTTTCCAAACGCAGCATTTAATTTGCATAATTTTAGGCAAAAACCATGCGTTCAAAGAAGCAGCATGTCAATTGTTTTTGCCATTTTGGCTGCGTTCTACACCCATTGAAATCAATGAGTTGTAGTAAATCTCTGCCAAAATGTGAAGCAGTGCGCTTGCATTGCATTATTATTGCGATCCACATGTTTTTATTTAACATAACAAAGGCAGGTCTTTCTCTCTGTCTCTGTCGGTCGGTCTCTCTCTCTCTCTCTCTATGTCTCTATCTCTCTCTCTGTCCATGTCGGTCTATCGGTCTATCCCTCCTCCCTCCCTCTCTAATACTCACCGATCCACAATCATCGGCGCGGCGCTGCACGGCGTTCACACTGTGGCGGCTTCTCCTCTTTTGAAAATGCCAGCCGCTCATTAATCCATCACGTATTCCCTGCTTTCCCCGCCCACCGGCGCCTATGATTGGTTGCAGTCAGACACGCCCCCACGCTGAGTGACAGCTGTCTCACTGCAACCAATCACAGCCGCAGGTGGCGGGTCTATATCGAGCAGTAAAAAAATAAATGAAAAAAAAACGACGTGCGGATTTCCCCCCCCCAATTTGGATACTGGCCAGGGTAAAGTCACATGGCTGAAGGCTGGTATTCTCAGGATGGGGAGCTCCACGTTATGGGGAGTCCCCCAGCCTAACAATATCAGCCAGCAGCCGCCCGGAATTGCCGCATCCATTAGATGCAACAGTCCCGGGACTTTACCGGCTCATCCCAAATTGCCCTGGTGCGGTGGCAAACGGGGTAATAAGGAGTTAATGGCAGAAGCCCATAGCTGCCACTAAGTCCTAGGTTAATCATGGCAGGCGCCTCCCCGAGATACCTTCCATGATTAACCTGTAAGTTAAAGTAAATAAACACACACATCCAAAAAATCCTTTATTTGTAATGAAAGACAAAAAAAACCCCCTCTTTCACCACTTTATTAATCCCTCAAAAACACCTCCAGGTCCGACGTAATCCACGCAAGGTCCCACGATGTCTTCCAGCTCTGCTACATCGGAAGCTGACAGGAGTGGCAGTAGAACACCGCCGCTCCTGTGAGCTCCATGCAGCAACTGAAGTGAGCGCCGCGATCAGCTGTGCTGTCACTGAGGTTACTTGCGGCCACCGCTCTCAGATGGAGGACTGCAGCTGTGACCACGAGTAACCTGAGTGAAAGCACAGCTGATCGCGTGGCTCACTGCAGTCACTCAGGGGATTTGCGATCACAGGTGAGTCCTTCACGTGTGACCGCAAATCCAGCCGCGGCACACGCACAGAGCCGCGCGATCACAATAAAGTCGGGGGAAGTTCATCCGAGTTCATTCTGATCGTGCGGCACTGTCCCGCAGCCAGCCATGACAGTGACAGTGCGGTCCCACTCGGCTCTGCTGAAAGTCTATGGGGATGTTGCAGAGCCGAGTAAGTGCATACTGAGAAAAATGTGCGTTCTGGATGCTTTTCCCACTCTGTCTATGGCAGAGCAAGCATCCAGAACGCATGAATTCTCTGCAGGAATGTCCGCACTTTGGGTTCTGCACACGTTAGAGCTGCCTTTTATTGTGGCCAGCCTAAGGCGCACCTGTGCAATAATCATACTATCTAATCAGCTTCTTGATATGCCACATCTGTGAAGTGGATGGATTAAATCGGCAAAGGAGAAGTGATCACATAGACTATGTGTGCACGCTGCGTTTTTGTGCCTTTTTGGCTGCAAAAAACGCACCGGAAAAAAAGCATGCGTTTTTACCACGTTTTGGTGCATTTTTGGCTGCGTTTTGCTGCGTTTTTGTTCCTGTGTTTTTCAAATGCATTGCATGGGTGAAAAAACGCAGAAAAGAATTGACATGCTAATTTTTTTTGTCAACTAAAAAAACGCAGCTAAAAAAAGCACTGTGTGAACAGCAAAGAATGAAAACTTATAGACTTTGCTGGGGCAGCAAAGTCATGCAGTTTTCTGACCAAAAACGCACCCGAAAAACACGCAAAAACGCCACGAAAAACGCACCGTGCGCACATAGCCTATCACCAGGTTTTTCCTATATAACCTAAATCCAGTGCTATACTGGCACGATCAGTCTGATTCTATACACACCAATAATAGTCAGCTCGGATGTTTAGGTTTTGAAATAAAAAAAAAAAAAAGTAAAGTTTATAAAATGAGCTGCTTGTTGAGTGACAGTTGCAGTGGAGCAGATCATATATTCATAGTTAGCCCCTCCCCCTGTTAGAATTAGCATAAGCATTATACAAACGATGCACTTTGTCTGGCAGGACCTGTGGTGAGGTCATACCCATGTGACCAGAAGGGGCGGGGCCTCAGCCACCAAAGCTGTGTACCAGGTCACATGGGTATGACCTCACCACAGGTCCTGCCAGACAAAGTGCATCGTTTGTATAATGCTTATGCTAATTCTAATAGGGGGAGGGGCTAACTATGAATATATGATCTGCTCCACTGCAACTGTCACTCAACAAGCTGATGATTTTATAAACTTTACTTTTTTTAGATTTGAAAACCTAAACATCTGTGCTGCCACTACAGATATGTATAGAATCAGCCTGATAGTGCCAGTATAGCACTGGCTTTAGCTTATATAGGAAGATCCTGGTGATTGCTGCACTTTAAACACGTGTGTGACAGTCCATGAGGAAGGTCCTTATGGTAATTTGTGTGTGTGTTCTACATGTGCTATCCGTGTGACATCCGGATAGCACACTGGCAGCATGTGCTGGTATACTTACCTTATTTTTAATTTTATAAGACGCACCGGATTATAATACGCACCTCAAATTTTGAGATAAAAAAAGGTAAAAAAAAATGGGGTCCATCTTCTACTGCGGTTATTGTGTTACCGGTGGGGTCTGTGCTGGCAGTGTAAGCTGCGGTGGCTGTGTGGAGCAGGCTGGTGCGGAGGGTGTCCCAGATACTGTTGGCGGTCTGGCCGTCAAAGAAATGGCGCCCAGAGCGACCCGTGTTGCAGATGGAGCTCTCAGCCGAGAGCTCCATCTGCGCACGCACTAACTCCTTGCGCCATCATTTGAAGCCAGAGCATCTAGGATACCCGCTGCACAGCCACTGCAGTTTCCGCTGCCAGCACAGCCACTGCAGCCCGAGAGGCGGCCGTGGGCCGGCACAGAGAGGCGGCCGTGGGCCGGCACAGAGAGGCAGCCGTCGGTCGGCACCAATTCTCCACCTCCCGGTAAGCTATATTCGGATTTTAAGAAACACCCCTCATTTTCTTCCCAAATTTTTAGGAGGAAAAGTGCATCTTATAATCCGAAAAATATGGTACCTGTCTACGGCTCTGCTGTAACTTCCGGGTCCGCGGTGAGTGCAGTGAATATGCATGAGCTTAATAAGCAGGAACCTGGAACCAACAGCAGAGGCAGAGACAGCAGCGCCGGAGATAGGTGAGTAGTACCAGAATTTAAAAAAATGTCTGCAAATCTCATGCTGCTTTGCCCTTTGCACTTGTTGCACAGCTGTCCTTCGATCTGTGCCTGACTTCTGAGCACATAGCTTGTTCTTTAATTAAAACTTCTCTTTATCTGATAAACTTGTGATTTGTTTGAGTTTGCTCTGCTAGGAATGGCTGCCATCCAGCTAATGTTACTAATGTGCTGACAAATTACAGCCAGTGCGTGATTGTGACTTTTTTATTCATATTCAGTGAAATCATCTTCTCTAATGGCTTCTCTCTCCCCAGAAATGATTTTGTCATTAAACTGCTTTCAGCGTGACGTTACTGTCTCCACTTTTGCTTTATTTAGTCAATTAGAGAAACAATTTGTTTTTTTGTGTTAAACTGCAAAAATAAAGGCGTTGTAGAGGATTAGATAAACCTGTTAGTGCCACACCGGCTCATAGGTCTTTTCATAGGTTTTTTCTTTTTTCTATTTGGTAACTTTTGGAAAATAATCAAATGTTTCTTGGGAAAAAAGAGGCTGCTCACACTGCTGTCTTGCTGTGAATTTATTCACACATACCAGTTCATTGGCCATGATAGTGGTCTATGGCCGCTAGAATAAGAGTGAAAGTGCCACCTATTACCTGGTGGCTTCCCCTGTCTTTTTTATTTTTTTTGGGAGGGGGAGTGGATTAGTTAGCCACAACATCATACGCACATGTGATGTCACGCTTGGCCAACTTATCAAAAGACAAGCTACAGATGCTATCACGTAAGAAGCAGTCCCATTCCAGCAGCCACATGGTATGTCTGTTGGAATCGGACTTGTGAATCGATTGTACCTACTTTCCAGCTGCTGCTGTGACCTGGAGATAATATACTCTAGATTACAGCAGGCAAACAGCATTCAAAAACTCTTGAGTGGACAGCAGTGTGAGCAGTCTCTTATTATTTGAGCACCCCTGGTATTCATAGTATTAGATCAGAAAGACAATGTGGACAGCAGTGTGAGCAACCTCTTCTCACTTCAACACCCCTGCTATGTCCAGTATTAGATAATATAAACAGGTTGGACAGCAGTGTAAGCAGTTTCTTCTCACATCAACACCCCTGTTATGATATCTCCAATATTTGATCACATAGGGTGGACGGCAATGTGAGTATTCTCTTCTCTCTCCAGCCCCTGATATCTCCAGTATTAGCTCAGATAGCCAAAGTGGGCAGCAGTGGGAGCAATATTTCTTTTTTTAGCTCAGCATCCCAGGTATCTCTAGTATTAGATCAGGTAGACAGCAGTGTGAGCAACCTCTTTTCTCCTCAACACACCTGATATCTCCAGTATTAGCTCAGATTGCCAGAGTGGACAGCAGGGAGAGCAGTTTTTGTTTTCTTAGCTCAGCACCTCTGGTATCTCTAGTATTACATCAGGTAGACAGGGTGGACATCAGGGTGAGTAGTCTTATTACTTCAGCACATCAGGTCTCTCAAGTATTAGATCAGATAGCTCACAATGCTGTCCACACTGTCTATCGCTTCTTAACTTCGCTCCCCTGATACTGCCAGCTTTGCATCATATAGACAGGTTGGACAGCAGTGTGAGCAGTCTCTTATTACCTAAACAGGACTGGAACCCACAGTATTATATCAGAAATACAGAGTAGACTGCAGTGTGAGCAGCCTCTACTTACTTTAGCACCCGTGGTATCCTCAATATTAGATCAGAAAAATAGGATGTACAACAGTGTGAGCAGCCTCTTCTTACCTCAGCACCCCCAGTATCTCCAGTACTAGATAATATAGCCAGTGTTGACAGTAGTGTGAGCAGCCTTTAAGTAGCACTATGGTATCTCCAGTATTAGATCATAAAGACTGGGTGGAAAAGCAGTGTGAGCAGCCTTTTTTTTTATCTCTGCACCACAGAAATCAGTAGTATAAGATCAATGAGACAGGATAAACAGCAGTGTGAGCAGCATCTTCTTACTTCAGTACCCCCGGTATCTCCAGTATCAGATGAAAGAAATGTAGTGGAAAACAGGATGAGCAGCCCCTTCTTGCCTCAGCACCTGTGGTGTTGTCATGAGTGCTTCATGGCCTGATGTGATCTCAGGGGCATTTGGGATTAGAAGGTCACAGCGAATTGTGCATCGCAGATCCACTTTAGTGCCCGCTCTAGTAGGTAGTTGTAACCTCAGCTGCAGTCACTCCCTTCTGCTCTAAGTATCCGCTCCTCACTCCTCCCTATGCCGGCTATAGCACATACCGAAGCTGACCATGTTGAAGTATCTCAGTGTTGCATAGCTGTGGTGTCCTTTCTACTGCAGCTGTGAAAGTTCCTACTGACGAAATCTTATAATGGATTTCGTTGTAGCCTTCCCTACCTGTTTGTCTTACCTACCCCATGTTGTGTTATTGTATTGGCGAGACTAGCAGCTCACTGGCCCTCATTAGTAAGGGTGACTTCAGGACCAGCAAGGACCTAGGCACATGATCGGCACCCGAGAGGATCAACTCAGCTAGGGCTGTTAGGGAGTTCAGGGATCAGCCTCAGATTATTAGAAAATTACCCTGCTCCACTCTTTCTAGTGCAAAGGCCTACCATTGTATTGTGTACCATTTTGTGTTTTATCACTCATTGGGGGTTTTCCCCTCCCTTGGTGTAACAGTACACTGGTGTTTCCACTGTGTTGCACCGTTTGCTGGGAGACCACTAGTACCTGGCATGACACTTGTAGTCACACTGTGACATTTAACTTCAATGTTAGATCAGATAGATAAGGTGGAAAGCAGTGTGAGCGTCTTCTTCCTCTTCAGTATCCCTGGTATCTCCACTGTTAGGTCATATAATTGGTGTGGACAGCATTGTGAGCAGCCTCTTCTTACCTTAGCACCTCTGCTGTCTCCAATATTAGATCTGATAGGGTGTATTGCAGTGTGAGCAGCCTCTTCTTACCTCAGCACCCTGGTATCTCCTGAATTTGATCAGATAGACATGGTGGACAGCAGTGTGATCAGCCTCCTCTTACCTTAGTAGCCATAGTATCTTCAGTATTAGATCAGAAAATCAGTATATACAACAGTGGCAGCAGCCTTTTCTTACCTCAGCACCCCTGTTATCTCCTGTATGAGATTAGAAAGACTGTATACACAGTAATCAGAGCAGCCTCATCTAGCCCCAACATGCCTTATGTCTTTAGTATTAGCTCAGATAGGCAGAGTAGACAGCAGTGTGAGCAGCCTTCTCTTACCCCCAACACTCCTGGGGTCTTTAGTATTAGCTCAGATAGACAGGGTAGACAGCAGTGTGAGCAGCCTCTTCTTACCCCAACACCCCTAGTGTCTTTAGTATTAGATCAGATAGACAGGGTAGACCGCAGTCTGAGCAGCCTCTTCTTACCCCAACACTCCTGGTGTCTTTAGTATTAGCTCAGATAGACAGGGTAGACAGCAGTGTGAGTAGCCTTCTCTTACCCCAACACGCCTGGTGTCTTTAGTATTAGCTCAGATAGGCAGGGTAGACAGCAGTGTGAGTAGCCTTCTCTTACCCCAACAGGCCTGGTGTCTTTAGTATTAGCTCAGATAGGCAGGGTAGACAGCAGTGTGAGCAGCCTCTTCTTACATCAGAGAACCAAAAAAGTGTACTAAAAGGAGATAAATTGTAAGTAATTTATTTTATTAATGTATACGCAAACAACAATAACAAGGACATGTTATCAAATATAAAAAAGACATGAGAGGGGCAGGGGTATGTCCCAGTAAGTGGAAAAATAGAGAGACACTGTCAGAATAAATATCTGAATATCTTTCTGAATAGTTTTTTGGTTTTCTATCTTTTTACTATTCGGGGGCTTATACCTATATATTTTTATTTCACTTTTTGTAACTTCCTTCTCTTTTAGGATTTGTTGTCTTCTTAACTCGGCCCCTGATATGTCCAGTATTAGGTTTATTCTTGGGGCCCATATTCCTACACATGATACTACACATGCTCACAACACCAGTCCTATTCGATATTTAGGCCACGTTAATGTCAGAGTAACAGGATGGCTATAGCTGCCATATTAATATACTATATTACCAGTTTAGCCAAAACAAGCCTGATATGCTAATTAAAATAAAAAATAAATAAATATGTGTGTGTATATGTATATATGTGTGTATATATATATATATATATATATATATATATATATATATATATATATATATATATATATATATATATATATATATATATATATATATATATATATATATATAAAATATATGATTTTATTTTTTAGTAAAGAAAAAAGGAAAAGGTATACCAACAAGGGATCACCACACCATCAGATATATAGGAAGAAACTTTATTGCAAAAATAGTAAGACCACATGTCTCCACACTAGGAGTGAGGCACACATAGAAACAGGATTAAAAACACTTAAAAAGCCATAGGCATCGTGACCCGGCACGCCAGGAGCCAATATACAATATAATATAAATATGCAATACAAAAACTCTCCTACACATGGAATAAATATCTAAACACAGAACTATGTGCTCCAGTTAATGTGCAGGTGCTTTAGGTAATGTGATGAAGCACACCATCTGTGGTCCAGTAGAAGACCTCAGTCTACCATAGATAGAAAAAGCCTGCACTCTGAGTCCGAGAACAAGCACTGTTTGAGGTACACACTGTTCTGTAATTACATACGGATCGGACTTAAACAATATGGTATATATATCAATATAGTATAAGTATCAGATACATCCATAAAACTGTATGCTACGAACCAGTAATCAACAGTAGTGGCGGACACAGTTATTTGTTTGGGGTATATGGTCCATAATCACAGTCCTAAGCTCCTAAATAAATGCCTGTCGGCATGATTCTAAAGCTGGGTTCACACATAGCGACAACGATGTCGCTGTTACGTCACCATTTTCTGTGACGTAGCAGCGACGTCCCGTTGCTGTCGCTGTTTGTGACATCCAGCAACGAGCTGGCCCCTGCTGTGAGGTCGCCGGTCGTTGCTGAATGTCCTGCTTCATTTTTTGCTCGTTGCTGTCCCGCTGTGAAGCACACATCGCTGTGTGTGACAGCGAGAGAGCGACGAACTGAAGCAAGCAGGGAGCAGGAGCCGGCGTCGGACAGCTGCAGTAAGCTGTAACCAGCGTAAACATCGGGTAACCAAGGGAAGCCCTTTCCTTGGTTACCCGATATTTACTTTAGTTACAGCGTCCACCGCTCTCACGCTCCCTGCTCCCTGCACAGAGACACAGCCAGAGTACACATCGGGAAATAAGCAAAGGTTTGCTTATTAACCCAATGTGTACTGTGGCTATGAGTGCAGGGAGCCGGCACTAAGCGGTGTGCGCTTGTAACAAAGGTAAATATCGGGTAATCAGAGAAGCACTTTGGTTGGTTACCCGAAATTTACCTTAGTTACCAAGTGCAGCATCGCTTCCACAGTGACGCATGTCGTTATGATCGCTGCTGCGTCGCTGTGTTTGACACCTAAGCAGCGATCATAACAGCGACTTACAAGGTCGCTGTTGCGTCACAGAAAATGGTGACCTAACAGCGACGTCGTTGTCGATGTCGCTATGTGTGCACCCAGCTTAACTGCAGCAGCCCTATACCACAATAGTAAGTCTACGTAGACCACATGAGACAGGCTGGGGCAGTGTCCCTACTCAAGGTTTGAGTGGAGCCAGACCTATACTTACTACCATCAGGGATAAGCAACAACCATGTGGGTGAAAGTGGTAAGGAGAGAAGGGGTTCCTGACTGGGTGACCCCACGCGTATCGCCACTTATAAAAGTGGCTTCCTCAGGGGAAGTTTTCTTTTATTCATAGAGAACCCCCTTCATATATTTTGGCAGTTTTGGTACTCTATTTTCCGTTGCAGAGCTCCATCACGTTGTACGTAGAGTCCCATCGGTGGGCATCATGTATACAACTGAAGGAGCTGGGAAGGTTTCAGTCACTGATGTGAAGGCAATCAGTACTCTGGGGATATGCTGTCCGTTACTCATAATGGAATACCCCTTTAATAAGGCCAAAGTCAATGACTTCCCCTAGTGGTGTCACGGGAGTGTCACAGTTGACAGACATCCCTGTGGTGTCTGGCTGCAGAAGGTCACCACATTTGACAACACAAACTGCTCCTTGATATTTCATTCTCTCTTCCTTGGTGTGAATGGAGTTCTATATACCTTCCCTGTTAAGGTTAACTCTTTCCCTTTTGGACCCTTTGGACAATTTGGCAGTTCAACAGCAAATCGTTATCTCCACTCCTTGTCTATATATATATATATATATATATATATCTGTATTTCCCCTTGGTTTGTTGCCGGTGATTTTACTCCTATGCTGTCTAGATTGCAAGCAGTCGTCTTGAAATCTCCTGTTATAACTAATGATGGGCGAGTTTTGAAATACTCGGATTTGCGATACTCATAACGAGTACTGTCTAATACTCGTGTATGTATTCCGAATACTGTAGTGTGTGCAATTCAAGTCAATGGGGAAAACTTGCAATGTAACCAGTAACCTGAAGGCCTCACTATTCACTGCTCGCACGAATAGTGCGCTATTCGGGTTACTGGTTACATTGCAAGTTTTCCCCATTGACTTGCATTGCACACAGTATTCGGAATACATACACGAGTATTAGTACTCATTCCGAGTATCGCAAATCCGAGTATTTCAAAACTCGCCCATCCTTAGTTATAACCTGTTGTATGTTGCTGTCATTCTCCCAAAGTCATATTGCAGATAAGTTGTCCGTTTGCATTCCCCTGTTTGTTTTCCCTGTGTGTTGTTTAGGTCTTAGGCTATGTTCACATGGGGCTTTTTTGATGCGTTTTTCCTCCGTTTTTTAGCTGCAGATTTGCCTTGGTTTTATGCAAATACATACTAATAAATAGCTGCTTTTTACAGTCCCAGCAAAATCTGAGATTTCTGAAATCTCATGCACACACAAACGCCTGCAAATTTTTTCCTGACTGTTTTGTCAAATACCTGCGTTTTTGCTGCAGATTTCAAAGAATGAGCATGTTAATTCTTTGCAGCGTTTCTGCAACATTTTTTCCATTGATACAACCCAATTTGTAGAAAAAATGCACCAAAAAATGCCACTAAAAACGCACCAAAAATGCACCAAAAACGCAGATGACTCAAAGGAGATTTCCTGCTACAAGATTAGGTTTTGGTCAGGAAAAAACTTACCAAAAAAGCCCTTTGTGAACATAGCCATGGGGGGGTTGACTAGTGCTCATCCTGTCTGGTCAGCTAGGGCCTAGGTATCCTGATGGGCATATACAGTCATATGAAAAAGTTTGGGCACCCCTATTAATGTTAACCTTTTTTCTTTATAACAATTTGGGTTTTTGCAGCAGCTATTTCAGTTTCATATATCTAATAACTGATGGACTCAGTAATATTTCTGGATTGAAATGAGGTTTATTGTACTAACAGAAAATGTGCAATCCGCATTTAAACAAAATCTGACCAGTGCAAAAGTATGGGCACCCTTATCAATTTCTTGATTTGAAACCTCCTAACTACTTTTTACTGACTTACTAAAGCACTAAATTGCTTTTGTAACCTCATTGAGCTTTGAACTTCATAGGCAGGTATATCCAATCATGAGAAAAGGTATTTAAGGTGGCCACTTGCAAGTTGTTCTCCTATTTGAATCTCCTATGAAGTGTGACATCATGGGCTCCTCAAAACAACTCTCAAATTATCTGAAAACAAAGATCATTCAACATAGTTGTTCAGGGGAAGGATACAAAAAGTTGTCTCAGAGATTTAAACTGTCAGTTTCCACTGTGAGGAACATAGTAAGGAAATGGAAGAACACAGGTACAGTTCTTGTTAAGCCCAGAAGTGGCAGGCCAAGAAAAATATCAGAACGGCAGAGAAGAAGAATGGTGAGAACAGTCAAGGACAATCCACAGACCACCTCCAAAGACCTGCAGCTTCATCTTGCTGCAGATGGTGTCAATGTGCATCGGTCAACAATACAGCGCACGTTGCACAAGGAGAAGCTGTATGGGAGAGTGATGCGAAAGAAGCCGTTTCTGCAAGCACGCCACAAACAGAGTCGCCTGAGGTATGCAAAAGCACATTTGGACAAGCCAGTTACATTTTGGAAGAAGGTCCTGTGGACTGATGAAACAAAGATTGAGTTGTTTGGTCATACAAAAAGGCGTTATGCATGGAGGCAAAAAAACACGGCATTCCAAGAAAAGCACTTGCTACCCACAGTAAAATTTGGTGGAGGTTCCATCATGCTTTGGGGCTGTGTGGCCAATGCCGTCACCGGGAATCTTGTTAAAGTTGAGGGTCGCATGGATTCAACTCAGTATCAGCAGATTCTTGACAATAATGTGCAAGAATCAGTGACGCAGTTGAAGTTACGCAGGGGATGGATATTTCAGCAAGACAATGATCCAAAACACCGCTCCAAATCTACTCAGGCATTCATGCACAGGAACAATTACAATGTTCTGGAATGGCCATCCCAGTCCCCAGATCTGAATATCATTGAACATCTGTGGGATGATTTGAAGCGGCTGTCCATGCTCGGCGACCATCAAACTTACCTGAACTGGAATTGTTTTGTAAACAGGAATGGCCAAATCTACCTTCATCCAGGATCCAGAAACTCATTAAAAGCTACAGGAAGCGACTAGAGGCTGTTATTTTTGCAAAAGGAGGAGCTACAAAATATTAATGTCACTTTTATGTTGAGGTGCCCATACTTTTGCACCTGTCAAATTTAGTTTAAATGCAGATTGCACATTTTCTGTTAGTACAATAAACCTCATTTCAATCCAGAAATATTACTCAGTCCATCAGTTATTAGATATATGAAACTGAAATAGCAAAAACCCAAATTGTTATAAAGAAAAAAGGTTAACATTAATAGGGGTGCCCAAACTTTTTCATATGACTGTAGGTGTGTAACCTATTTAAGGTCACCAACTTCCCTGAAGACGGGATTTCCCTCTCTCTTCCCCCCTCACTGTTTGTCTTGTATACCCCCATACCAAGCGTGACAAATGTTGATGGCATTATATAATTTACCGCTTATAAAATATAAAACCGAAAAAGAGGTTTGACTGCTATAAAAAAAATAAAAAACTCCGCTCCGAATATTAAAGTTAAAAGCACCATAGGGTTGGCGTTCCGATAAAACCCACAAGTAGTCATTTGCTCTTTGTTTTGTAGGTGTTGCATGGTCCTGAATACGCATGTTATGAGTGTAGACCACTGCCCTTGGTTTAACTGCTTTTTTTGTTGTAAAAAATGTCTTTTGATTGAAGCCTAACCCGTGTTGTTGTTCACCACAGAGATGAAGCTCAGTAAGGCGCAGTATGACGAGATTGCCCTGTTCATTACGACCCTGCGGCCCACGAGGCAGTGCATGAGACAACTGAAGGACAGATTCCCCGGGTAAGTGCAGCTCAAAATCTGTTCCTTCAAGAAAATACAACCTTGAAAACTATTTAGTAATTGTCCCCAGAAAGTAGTGTGGGGTCACATGTGGCTTTATGGTCAGGACATGACATTACTGGAAGAAATGCATGACGGACACTTGGCCCTTGGGATCACTGCCTTATGGCTAGCATGTGGCCCGGAGGTTAGAACCACGGGCGATGTGTCTATGGGTCAAAATCATATAACTGGCAGCTCTGTCCAAACCATACACCTGGCACTTGACTCCTGGGTCACAATCAGATGACTCTTCTGGGTCAAGTTTGTATAAGTGACAATTTGGCTTTTTTATCAGACCTAGATCACTGGGTCAGGACCAGATGACTCTTGGCTTCTGGGTGAAGACCATATACAATATACACACGTCCACGCAATTACTTTCCTTCTTATTGGAATGCGCACTTTGTAGATTCAGAGAAAAAAAATCAGAACTATGAATAGGCTCATATGCAAACAAGGAGTAAAGAAACATGCGTGACACAAAGCAGATTACAGATGAGCGTATGCTTGGTGCAACTCCGGTCCACAGCTCAGGTAAGGCTACTTTCACACATCAGTTTTCTGCATTCAGGCACAATCCTTTTTTTTTCTGATCCAAAGGATCCGGCAAAAAAATGTAAAACCGAATCCACCGGATCCGGTTTTTAACGGATCCGTTATGCCGGATGCGTACAAAACCGGATCCGGTGGATACGGTTTGCATCCGTTTTTGCATCCGGTTTGTCGTTTTTTTTGAAGGATCAGCTTTTTTAATTAATTTGGTGCATGCGCAGTTTCCAAAAACTGATCCGGTAGCCGCATCCATTTTTTACCGCATTGCGCCGGATCCGGCGTCCATAGGCTTTCATTGTAAAACACGCCGTATCGCGCCGGATCCGGCGCAATGCGGTTTTTTTGCCGGACAAAAAAACGTTGCAAGACACGTTGCCTCCGGCCGCCGCTTTGATAAATTTTGCCGCATCCGGAAAAAAACGGATGCAACGCAAAGCCATCAGGTACAATCCGGTAACAATGCAAATCTATGGGGATAAAACGGATGCGGTACCGGATCCGTTTAACCCGTTTTTTTCCGGATTGTACCTGATGGAAAAAAACTGATGTGTGAAAGTAGCCTAAATGTTTTGTGGCTGTGCAGAGGCGCTGTGCAGATTTCCTTACCTACTAATATCCCAGGCTTGGCTTTTGATTAGCCGTGCTGGTGAGACATCACCTGTGCACCGCATAGATGACATCATGTCAGACCGGGAAATCAAATGCTGCACCAGAGAACCTGGCAGCTCCAGAAATCCGCACAGTTCTAGAGAAGACACTGACCTGTGGACTGGGGTTGTGTCGAGCAGCTCCAGAAATCCGCACAATTCCAGAGAAGACACTGACCTGTGGATCGGGGTTGTGCTGTGCAGCGCAGCTCCGCAGCTGAGCAGTTCCAGAGAAGACACTGATCTGTAGAGCGGGCTGGTGCCGTGCAGCTCCAGAAATCCACACAGTTCTAGAGAAGACACTGACCTCTGGACTGGGGTTGTGTCGAGCAGCTCCAGAAATCCGCACAATTCCAGAGAAGACACTGACCTGTGGACCGGGGTTGTGCTGTGCAGCGCAGCTCCGCAGCTGAGCAGTTCCAGAGAAGACACTGATCTGTAGAGCGGGCTGGTGCCGTGCAGCTCCAGAAATCCGCACAATTCCAGAGAAGACACTGACCTGTGGACCGGAGTTGTGCTGTGCAGCGCAGCTCCGCAGCTGAGCAGTTCCAGAGAAGACACTGATCTGTAGAGCGGGCTGGTGCCGTGCAGCTCCACAAATCCACACAGTTTTAGAGAAGACACTGACCTGTGGACTGGGGTTGTGTCGAGCAGCTCCAGAAATCCGCACAATTCCAGAGAAGACACTGACCTGTGGACCGGGGTTGTGCTGTGGAGCTCCGCAGCTGAGCAGTTCCAGAGAAGACACTGATCTGTAGAGCGGGCTGGTGCCGTGCAGCTCCAGAAATCCACACCGTTCCAGACAAGAAACTGATCTGTAGAGAGGGCTGGTGCCGTGCAGCTTCACAGCTGAGCAGTTTCAGAGAACACTGACCTGTGGACCGGGGTTGTGCCGTGTAGCTCCAGCCTGTGTCGGGAACATATGATCCATGGGATTCCGGGTGTTGCACCGCAACCGATCGGCCATTGATCACCTGAGGATAGGGTATCAATGTTGGCGTCCTGGAAATCTCATTAATAGCAAAACCTAAGCCCCAAACTATGGAGAAAATTAGCAGCATAAATTGTCCGTTGCTGCAGTTGTAAATCCGTGGCATCCTGACCTTGGCTTCTGCCTTCACCACAGATTTCATTTGCATTGCACAGGCTATAATTTGTGGTGAAAGTCTACAGTAGAAATGAGCCTGCTGCGGAGTTATATCTGCCTTGAAAGCTTTATATTTTGCAACACTTGCCTACAAATCCGAAGGTAAATCCGCAGTAGCATGCCGCCTCTTGTGAACGGACCCCAACACTTTATGGACGTAGCAATTTTATTTTTTTTTTAATGTAACTTCTACTTTGCAAAGGTAAAAAATGTGATTTCGTTATTTGCCATTTCTGCAGTTGGAGAAGGGTTAACAGCGATGCGGCTTTTTAAGTGTTATTATGCAAAGTGCACCCAATGGCGAGCGCTTTTGTTGCAGTAACCAGTCTGGCAGCGCCCAGACACTATGAAACCGATGGGTTATGTGCGCAGTGATAATCTCCGAGTTGCAGAGTGAAACTCTTCTCTGTTCTGCTGCCAGAAAAATGTTGGCACCGGCTGCGCTTGTGTTTGCTCATCCAGAGTATTTGAAGAGGAAGCTAATATCATGTAGCATTAGCTTGCACTTCAGGGTCCATTTAGCTAAGCTGGCAAACGGGCCAAGCCTATACCAGTAACTAAAAGGTACATGAGGGAGTCAGTGTGGTTTTCCTGGCATAACGAGCTGCTTGGTTGTAATTATCAAATTGGGAGCTATTCACGGCTAACAGTCTCCGAGCTTCACATCGGAATGTGATACGGAGGGAGGAGGCCATCGCATCCGCTCGCTCTTTGTGCGCTCCTTCTTCTACTAACTAAAAACAATTGCAATAGTAAAAGTAACAATCATCTATCACTAGAAATTCTTAATTAGTTTTTGCATTTTGCCATTTTTTGTTTGCAGTGACAAAGGGGAATTAATGATGATGGGAAGTTCCAAAGTAATATTTGCTTGTGGCTGCATTGTCTTGATTTGCACCAAATTTATCAAGGTGTCCCACGAGGTTGATGAGTTTAGCATTTCTGTCTAGGCATTTACTGTTTGTTTGAATTTACTAGGTCAAGTATAAATTTAAGGTTGTTTTTTATTTTCTCTACCACCCACATTAGGAAAATGTACTCCATGATTGCCAGTGACATCCAGTGTACATCTTGCCTCATGTATGCAATGATTGAGCAGCCACTTGAGGGTGCATACTGCTGATCGAGATGTGTGCATGTTGAAAGCCCAGGTACTGGATCTAAATGAGCAGCTGGCAACACGGAGATCCACAGACAATGTGGAAAGGAGTTTGCTGCTCACTGGGGTAGATGTGGGGGAGGATCGTAGTGTGGAGCTGCAAGATACTGAGGCTGCTAGCTGGTGACAGAAGGTGGAGTAGAGGGAAGAGTGCCACTCAGGCTTGTTTTATGTTATAGTTGTTTCTGTCCTGAAGAAGTTTTACATTTCAAAACGCGTAGACACAAACTATCATATTTTTTAGTTTTAATAAGATAGACCGGATTATAAATGGAGATGAGCCACCCCCCCTGGCGTTCGAGTTCAGTTCGGTTCGTCGAACAGAGGCCCCATTCAACGAACCGTTTGACAAACCTCTCGAACCCCATTGAAAACAATGGCAGGCAAACACAAACACATAGAAAACACCAAAAGGTGACAAACCACTCCAAAGACACCACAAACACATGGGAAAGTGACAAGGACATATACTCATGCGAAAACAAAAGAGCTGGACAAGGAAAAAGAGGAGGAGACACAAATATAGGCATGTCATGCCCTTCTAAAATCATGTAAAACACTGCAAGGGGACTCCAAGCAGAGTCTCCCTTTTTTCCAAAAATTGGGCCACACACCCACCCCTTCAGTGGCAGTACTTGTGCCCCAGTTGCAAACTTGACAGGTTGATTTGCATGAAGCACATTCCAAAATACGCCAGCCTTTACTCTCCCCAGGATGACCCAGGGGTAGTAAATTCCTGGTGGATCCATGACTTGTTCATTTTGATGAACGTCAGTCTGTCCACATTGTTCCTGGACAGACGCGTGCGCTTATCTGTCAGCACACACCCAGCAGCACTGAAGACACGTTCAGAGACAACGCTGGCTGCGGGACACGACAAGATCTCCAAGGCGTAAGTGGAGAGCTCTGGCCATTTTTCAAGCTTGGAAGCCCAAAATGAGCAAGGCTCCATTTGCAAAGTTATGGCATCGATGTTCATTTGGAGATACTCCTGTATCATCCTCTCCAGCCGTTGACTATTTGTTAGACTTGTTGTCTCTGGTGGCCTTGCAAAGGATGGTCGAAAAAATTATGAAACGATTCCATAAAATTGCTGTTACCAGCACCAGATACGGTGCTGCTGGTACGGGTAGACTGTTGAAGATGACGAGACCGTCCCATGTTTGTCAAGTTACAACTGGGAGATTCACTCCCTGCACCTGCATGGTTGTTTGGTGGAAAAGCCGAGCTAAGATCGAGTAACAGCTTCTGCTGATACTCCTGCATACGTGCGTCCCTTTCTATGGCTGGAATTATGTCACAAAATTTGGACTTGTACCGGGGATCTAATAGTGTGGCAAGCCAGTAGTCATCATCACTTCTAATTTTGACAATACGAGGGTCATGTTGGAGGTAGTGCAGCAAGAAGGCGCTCATGTGTCTTGCGCAGCCATGCGGACCAAGTCCTCGCTGTGTTTGTGGCGGGGAGGTGATAACCGTTCTTTCTTCCTCTGACATCTCCCCCCAACCTCGTTGAACCGAAATTTGACCAAGGTCTCCCTCATCTGCTGAGTCTTCCATGCCCATCGAGAGTTTGTCCTCCATTTCTTCCTGGTCTCGAGTCCTGCACCTTCCTCAACATTTTGGCTGCTACCATGTGCCCTTGTTAATCCCTCTCCCCCACAGTCCCATGCCTGCCGCCTTGGTGATGTTGAACGTCTGGACCTTGTAGATGTTGGTATCCCTTGCGCATATGAATCCTCCTGTACTTCCTCCCCTTCCTCTTGTCCCACCCCCTGACTCCGAATAGTGTTTAGCGTGTGCTACAGCATGTAAATGACTGGAATTGTCATGCTGATAATGGCATTGTCAGCGCTAAACATATTCGTCGCCATGTCGAAACTGTGCAGAAGAGTGCATAGGTCCTTGATCTGAGAGCACTCCAGCAGCGTGATCTGCCCCACCTCTGCATCTCATTGGCACAGGCTATACGTCATAACGTATTGCACCAGGGCTCGGCGGTGGTGCCACAGTCGCTGCAACATGTGGAGAGTCGAATTCCAGAGTGACGGAACATCGCATTTCAGACTGTGAACCAGCAGGCCGAAAGACTTCTGGAGCGATGCAAGTCGGTAAGCTGCGCTGGTTGAACAGTGGAAGTGAGCAGAGAGTGACCGTGCCCTGTGCAGAAGCCCATCTAGGCCGGGATAGTGGGTTAAAAATTGCTGGACAACAAGGTTCAACACGTGAGCCATACAAGGCAGGTGTGTCACCTTGCCCCTGCGTAGGGCCGCACCCAGGTTTGCAGCATTGTCGCACACGGCCTTCCCTGGCTGCAGGTTGAGTGGAGACAATCATGTACTAAACTCGCTCGCAAGAGCTGACTAAAACTCCTCAGCTGTGACTCTTATTTCCAAGACATTTCAAGGTAAAGACTGCCTGATGCCGTTGCGCTCTGCTGCCAGCATAGTAAGGAGGTGTGCGGGATTCCTTGTGCGCAGTTACAATGCGGGTGGCCTGACCAGGCAGGCTTGGGGTGGAGGTGGAGGACCTAGACGTGGTTGAGGAGGCAGAAGCAGTGGAGGAACTTCGACATACAGAGGATTGACACACAAGTCGTGGGGACGGCAAGACTTGTTCAGCAGACCCTTCTCCATCTCGCACCATAGTTACCCAGTGCCCAGTCAGCGACATGTAACGCCCCTGTCCATGCTTACTGGTCCAAGTATCGGTGGTGAAATGCACCCTGTCACACACAGAGTTTCTCAAGGAAGCAGTGATGTTGTGTGCGACTTGCTGGTGTAGCGCAGGCACACCTTTCTTGGAGAAGTAGTGGCGACTGGGCATCTGGTACTGGGGCACTGCGATGGACATAAGGTCTCAAATCCTCTGTGTCCACCAGGCGGAAAGGAAGCATTTCTGTAGCCAACAGCTTGTAGAGGGTGAAAGTCAACCTCTTAGCTTTGTCATGGCTCGGAGGAAATGGCCTTTTATTTGTCCACATCTGAGGGACCGAGATCTGGCTGCTGTGCGGAGACGGTGTGGAGTAGGGTGGCCCTGGAAAACTGCTGGTCTGTGAGGAAAGTGCAGGCGGAGACATGATATTGCCTTCATCCAAAGTTGGTGCTCTCGATGTCTGAGAGAGCTCTACAACAGCACCTGTTTCCCCTCCCAAAACAACTGATGATGACCTGCCAAGCAAACTGCCTGTTGCGGTTAAAGAGGTGGAAGGTCTGCGTAGAAAAACATGTGTGACAGCTGTCCCCACAGTCATAGAGGATGAAGAGCACGCGGATGCAGTTGAAGGGGCAGACGGTGGTTGGCCCGCTCCGCTAGGCCGCATTGTAGCACAGTGAGCTTCCCACTGGGACTTATGCTTATTATTCATGTGACGGTTCATGGACGAAGTGGTCAAACTAGTGAGTTTTTGGCCTCTACTTACAGATTGCCGACAAAGCCTACAGATCACATGAGTTGGGTGATCCTTTGCGATGTCAAAAAAAGACCAGGCAATGCAACGATTAGAGCCCATGCGACCTGCAGAGCCACTCCGACTTGTGCCCAGAGGCAGAGTTGTGGCTGAGGATGCAGCTGTTGACGTACTTCCAGTACTCCGTCTTTGTCCAGGAAGGCGCAAGCTAACCTCGTCGTCAGTCTCATCCTCTTCCACCGACTCTGCTGACCTCCTCGAGTGCCTGACTGTGGGTTGACAGTAAGTGGGATCTAGAACTTCATCATCAACCGTTGTTTGCACTCCCCTCGCCCTCAGACCTAACCTCTTCCTGCCCTGACTGAATAGCTAAGTTGTCATTCCAATCAGGTATCTGAGTCTCATCGTCATCAGTATGTTCCTCATTGTCTCCACCAAGAGGTGTTACAGTTTGTGAATGAGGGTCTACATTATGCTCAGAAACTTGGTCATCAGGGCCTGAATCAGACTCACAAAGCTTCTGGGCATCACTGCAGACCATTTCCTGGTCTGTACTCACTGTAGCTTGGGAGTAGACCTCGATTCGCAGCCTATAATGTGACTGAACAGCTCTGCAGAGTCACCCATCTCTGTTACACCATACTCTGCAGGGCGGATGGAGACTTGAGAGCTGGGAGAAAGCAAGTGCGATTGGGATGACAACTCAGAGGACTGTTGTTTTTTGGATGTTGAAGTTGAAGTGGAGGAGAGGACACTCGTTGGAGCACTTGCGATCCATTCAAGCATGTTTTTTTTTTTGTGCATAATCTACCTTTGTTACAGTAGTTCTGTTCCGTAAAAAAGGGAGCACATCGAATTCTCCACAGAAAGTAGTAGACATCTTACTTTTGCTTGAAGATGGCCTTTCTTCAGCAGATGTTACTGTAGCTGTACCACCTCCCCCACGGACACAAACTTTTTTTCCTTTTCCAACACGCCTGTTCCCCTTTCCACCAGCATCTGTCCTTTTGCCACTCATTTTGTTTGTGACCAGATTGGACACTTAAAATGTCGTAGCAAAAATGGAGAGGTGGTGTACAATGCAGAGGTGGTCTAGCTGAAGAACCAACACTGACTATCCCTGACAATGCAACTATGGCCCTAAAACTGGCAGCACTGTTTGCTATACAAATAGCGTAGCAAAAATGGGCAGGAGGGTAGAATGCACAGGTGCTGTAGGTAGCAGGACAGCAAAGGAAGCCTCAGTTTCTATCCCTGCCAATGAAAAAATGCAGCAAGGACTTGCCAGAGCTGATGTAGCCAGACGCTGTTATCTAAAGCCCTGCACAGCGTTTGCACGGACCTGCCTAGCAACAATGCCTATGAACGACTGTAATGCAGCCCTGAAAAGGGCTTAAATTACAAGGAGTCCCTAATCCCTAAAGCGCTGTGTAGATTACACTGTATGGCTATAGCGTACACAGCAGCAGCGTGAGCGGTGACTGTCACCCACCCACAGCAGAGAGATAATGGCGGCGACGGGGAAAATGGCAGGATCTTATAGGGCAAGCCTATGACACATTCCCTTGCTTGTCTGGCAGAAATCCACTTTGCTTTGTGTGTATGTCTGTGATTGGCTGACAGCCTTGCCCGCCCCACTGTACGCGCGGTTAGGGAAAAAAAAAATGGCGATCGGCATTCTTTCAGCACTCAGCAGCAGCACTGATCTAAACCCTGTCCCCCCCGCACACTATACGCTGAATTTTGATAATAGTGTGATTCACAGTGACTCACACTATTACAGTGAAAAGACAGCTAGTAACTAGCGAGGCTTTTTGTTGATCAAACCATTCTCGAACGTAACTCGTACTTCCGAGCTTTTAGTAAATCGTTAGAGTTCGTTGAACGACTCGAACACCCCCCAAAATCACTCGAACATGAAATTGGCGAACCTCGAACATCTCTCATCGCTCATCTCTAATTATAAAACGCACCCTAAATTTAGAAGGGAAAAAAAGGTAAAGAAAAATATTAGGTCCATATGGGGGGAGGGCGCAGCAGCAGTAGAGGATCGAGGTCACAGGAGCTGAGTTAATAGCCTGGATGGGAATGGATCTTGACAGTGCACTACGCATCAGATCCTGAGTCTGAGCAAAGCAAGAATCCACCAAATTGACACCGGCTTCTCTGTCCACCAGCACAGAGATCGTCTCAGTTTTCCCACCTATAACCACCTCTACTGTAATGGTGAACTGAGACGTATAGATGGAGGAGATGTACACAACCTGGTTGTTTCCCTCCATCCGACCAGGAGGACGCTGCTTTTTGCCAGATGGAGTTGGCTTAGGTCTTATTGGACAGACCCTGATGTAATACCCCTTATCCCCACAGTAAAGGCAGGACCCAGACCCACGATGAACCACAAGTGACTCAGTCTGAGGGGTGGCTCCCCCTAACTTCATAGGTTTGTAAACTTGCACCAGTGGGAGCCCCTCCCTGGGGAAAATGACATGGGACAGGGTCCCGGAGGACCTTTCCCTGAGACGTCGATCCACTCTAATGGCGAGAGCCATGGCGGCCTCCAGCGACTCCATGGAAAAATATTGCACCAGAGAGTCCCTAAGCCTAGCTGACAACCGCTAAAATAAATGACTCCTAAGCGCTGGGTCATTCCATTGGGTGTCCGTGGCCCACCTCCGGAACTCTGATCAATACTCTTCCACTGGCCGCGCCGCCTGCTGGAGCCTACAGAGTTTAGACTTCGCAAGTGTGACGCCATGAGTGTCGCCGTACACAATGGCCAAAGCTGCAAAAATCTAGTCCTCCAACCGCAATGATGGAGAGTCGGCAGACAGAGGGCCCAGATCTGGGGATCTCACCGCAACAGAGAGACAACAATTCCCACTCACTGGTCCTCACTCCCTGAAGAACAAGGGCGGAGCCTGAAGTACAACTTACAGGCTTCCCTGAAGGTGGTAAACTTATCCCTCGCACTAGAAAACTTATTCGGGAGGGCTATACTGGGTCCTGGCTGCGCTTGGGCATGCGAAGACACCAGGAAACCAGTAATTTTGTTGCAGCTGCTGCACAGCCTCAGACCACATGTCCGAAAACACCTGAGACGGGGTCTGCAACAGTTGTGCAAATGCTGCAATCTGGGCCGTAGTGACTCTGGAAAAAATGGTTAGGCTGAAAATAATGTCACGCTTTGATACGTGGAGGATGCATTCAGACCAACTGAAGTCTGGACAAATTACAAAAATATGAACAACAGTATAACAGGTAGGGGGGAACACAATAACAACAGTGGGACCTAGCTCTAGTGAAGAGGGGTAGATGACACCTCCTGCACTTACCTACAGCTGACCCTACGCTCCTAACCAGGCCCCATACAGTCTCCTCAACTTTGCCGACCAGGAACCTAAGAAAAACCATGTAGTGGCCCTGACAAGTGCGTTGGCAGGTGTGAGACGCTAGCTCCACCGCTGCATAAATACACATAGGGAAAGGAAAGACGAACAGGGGGAAAACGACAAAGGATAAAGTCTATGTGCAGTAAAGTCTAAAGGCTATGTGCGCACGCTGTGGACTTACCGCGGATTTTGCAGCGGATTTGCTGCAGAAAATGTGTCTAACATTGCTGCAGTAATTCCCCTGCAAATCCTATGGGTTTTAAAAAATGCTGTGCGCACACTGTGTTTTTTATACCCGCGGATTTACTCGCGAATTTTCTGCTGCTGAATTAATGAGCATGTCACTTCTTTTCTGCAGGTACCTGCGGTATTTGCCATAGATAATGGTAAAAATCCACAGGGACCAACCTGCGGAAAATCTGCAGTAAATATGCGGCAAACCCCGGTAAAACTGCCTGTGGATTTCACTGTGATTTTGGTGCGTTTTTTTTACCGCGGGTGTGGGATTCTTTAAGAGGGTCCGGATTTTTAAATGCAGGAACAAGCCTTCACAGGTCCTTTCACCAATGCGGCCAGAGAACTAATAGCTTTGTATCTTCAGCAGGGATTGCTAGGTAATACCTCTATTTAAACTTGAAGGGCGTGACTACAAAGCTACTGCAGCTGACACACTCAGCTAGAGACTGCTGGGGAAGCTGCCAGCAGAAAAACTGACATTAACAATTTAGGTACTGAAGGAAACAAACCACATTTGAATGTGAATAATGCGATAGAGATGAGAGGCTGTCACTAGCCTCCAAAAACATGGAGACGACTGTGACAGAAAAATACAGTACTTTGATTATACTTTCCTGGCTTAACTGCTTCCCATCCTGTGATCTTGTTCATTGACAGTGCCTATACTTAACCCTTCATTTTCTGACATCAATTTCTGCTATCCGAGGGGCCGCAGCAGCCGCAACTTTGAGCGTTATCCCTAGTTTGTGAGGAGAGGTGAGAGCGACCATACCTTTGACACTGCACATTCATTAGCATGTTAGCTTGCTCCTATGGGAGTGCTTACATGCTAAGAGGGCCGACTAGCCAACGGAAGTAATGCTCTTGGGACTAGTCCCTGCACTCATTAGCATATCATAAAAAAATCTTTAGATCTATATCTAAAGATCCCTTTATCAATGCTACTATAGGCTGGGACCGCTAGACAGGGATTGGCAATATGCACCCAGGTTCTGGGTGTGTACAGGACCTAACCAGTTCCCTTTAAGTCTAAACTTAATTAGCATTAAACACGCATAAACAAGGGGAAAACACAATAGTCAAAGCTGCATATTTCTGGTGTAGACTCCTGCAGAGAGAAACGCAGCAATAATCTGATTATTTAGGATGGGTGTATATCATTCCGTCTTGTCCCTGTACTTCTCACATTGGTGGGCATCTTACGGCTAGTCCTCGGGAAAAGAGGGCTGTCTTGTTAGGTGGATTTACTATTCTACATGCATTTAATGGCTTTGGGTCCTTCCTTTGGGTTACAAATTGTTTTTTGTAAGTTGTGAACACACAGAATCACTGTTTCCATGACTTTCAGCATTCCGCATTCAAAAACTTTTTCTCAATATAAGCTAATAGCATTATATACTAGAGGAGGACATGATACGCACTATAATTGACGTATTCGCTCCCTATCTGCAGAACAGCTCATTGTTTCCTGTGTCACCATCGGCCGCTCCAGATTGTAACTTTTCCATGGTTGTTGCACAGCGTTATATTATCTTCAATGAAATCACTATAATGAAATATATCAATGTGTGTCTCTGTATCGTACATGAACCCAGAATGGCCCATGTCAATTACTTTGTGAATGCCTCTGTCCTAAGGGACCGAAATTCCAGACCAAGTTGATTTCACTTTGGACAAGTCACTTTGTCACGTTACACTGAATTAGATTGTATACTCCTTAGGGTACAGATACCGGCTCGGGCTTTGCTATTAGTCTCTGCCTCCATTTCTTCGCGTTGGCAATCCATAGCATAGCACTGGTGGTGACTTGGGTATTGTTCTGTTCCACACTTCTCATTGACTCCAAATTAGGAGGAGCTGACGGGAGGCATCCATCATTTGCTAGCCAGGCTGTTGTGTGTGTGAGGACCACTCACTTAGTAAATACTTGCCTCCTACCGAGAGAAGCGTCTGATGGCAGCACGTCTGTAAGTGGCCTGTCACAGTCATTGCCTCCATGCCATACAAACTGCATTTTTAATATTTCTTCCAACAGAATGAAAGATAATGTACTTTTGTTTTTTTCCCTAGCTGGAAGGTTTTAACTCTTCCATTTCCTTGAAAACAAAAAAAATAAAATGTTCTTGAGAAAGACCGAATGGACTACACACATTATATACCAATAGTAATGTTCTTGGCTTAGAACACCTAGGTGTAGGTAGTCATTGGGTTTAGGCTTTTTCTTATCTTGACATCTATGATGGTTTTTATTCCCTGGTTACTGATGAAATGTCCCCGTCTCCTAAGGTCTACATGATCTTACACACAATGCTACCGTCTCCTAAGGTCTACATGATCTTACACACAATACTACCGTCTCCTAAGGTCTACAAGATCTTACACACAATGCTACATACAACACATATGAAGGCCCAGGTAGCCTATGTGCTTTTAAATTAGCCACTTTTGCCAATTTTATTTTATTTTTTCTTCTAATGATGTCTTTGGAAATTATTTTCTTACGACTGAAGAACTATCTCCTTTAATGCGTTACTGACTTATGAGTTAAGTCATAATGTGCCGGCTACCTGACTTTGATGTTGCAGATGATGGCTGTATTATTCAGCCATCATCTGCCTCTAATAGCCATGAGTGGAGATGAGCTCTGCTCACGGCTGCTAACCTGTTAAATGCCGCTGTTAATCTATAATAATACAAATCTTTATTTCTATAGCGCCAACATATTCCGCAGCACTTTACAATTCAGGAGGATCATATACAAACAAGTAACAATCTATGAGAGCAGCATTTACAGTGTGCGGCCCAAGGGGAGTGCTGTCAACCGTCCATCGCCTCTGCTCCTACACTAGAGATCAAAATTGGGGAACACACAATTTCCTAAGTGTCGCGGTCATTGTGTCGTCCTATGTGATTATATCCTAACATGAGGAAAATTGTAGTATTGTAAGCTTATTTCATAAATTGAATTTATTGTAAAGCACATTATAAAAATGCAAATGATATAAATGTAAAAGAACACAGATCATAATTTGAGAACACTTTCAGATATCTGCGAATTATTGATGTTAATCTGCCACCTGGTGCTAATTTCCTTAATTATCTGACAAACCCTATGTAACTGGCAGCCTAACTTTTCAGTTTGCATTGACTTTTTGCAAAAATGGTGTGCCCTTCCAATGTGACTGAAACCCTCTGACAGCAGGTTGTCCAGATGAAGGCCAAAGGGGTGACCCTATCAGCCATAGCAAGAGAAGTTGATCGTTCCAAGTCTGTGATTTCAAGAATATTGCATCTTTACAACATCACAGACTCTTTCAAGTCCCCCAAGAAGGCTGGTCGCCCTCCTAAGCAAGGACAGGATAATGCGGAGAATCTCCATGGTTAATGGTTGAAACACTGCGGCTGGAATTGCTCGCCAGTTCAGCACTGAACAGGGTAAGGGATCTGTCTCATCATACAGTGTCACAACGTTTAAGATCAGTTGGACTGAAAGCCCACTCTGCAGTGACCAAACCTCTCATTAGCAGAAAGGCTAGACTCCCCTTTGGTGAGGAGCATGTTGTGTGGACAGAGGAGAAGTGGTCCACAGTTCATTTTAGTGATGAAAGCAAGTTTAATTTATTTGGATCTGATGGGAACATTATGTTAATCAACAAACGGGGGAAAGAATGAACCCAAAGTGTGTTAAGAAGTCAGTGACAGGTGGTGGAGGAAGGATCATGGTTTGGGGAATGTTTTCTGCAGCAGGAGTTGGACCTCTCATACAGCTACATGGCAGAGTGAATGTAAGTGTGGATCAGAACCTTCTCACAAAACGTGGTTCCTTGCTTGCATTCATCACTCAATCAGACAGCAATTTTCATGCAGGACAATGCCCCCTGTCACACAGCAGAATGGCTAAAGCAGTTCCTTGAAACAGAAAACATTGAAACAATAAAATGGCCACAGCCCAGAGTCCTGATCTAAACCCAATAGAAAACCTCTGGAAAATCCTTGGTGACAAAGTTATGGCCAAGAAACCCACAATTGTCAAAGAATTATGGAAGAGACTGGAGAACAGTGGACCAAAACCACACCAGAGCAGTTTAAGACACTAGTGATGTTCTGTGGCATTCCGGATATTTGATCCTGATCCAGCACTCAAGAAATGTAACATAATAAAGAAAATAAGATGGAAGCAAGCGCTTCATACTTGACCGAGGCTCCGTCGCGACTACATGCTGCTCCTGCGGCCTCCCTTCGCCGCCCATCATTTCTAATCCATATGTATTGCTTTCCCCGCCCACCAGCCGTCCTGGCGTCTGTGATTGGTTGCAGTCAGACATGCCCCCAGCCTGTGTGACAATGTCTGACTGCTTCCACTCGCAAGCACTGTCTGCTGGTCAGTATCATGGTATAAAAATAAACAAATAAAACAATTGGTGTAGGGTCCCCCTGTATTACGATACGCAACACAAGTAAAGCATATGGCTACAGGGTGCAGCCTCCAGCCCTGCGCTTATCTTGGCTGTGTATCAAAATAAGAGGAACTGCATGAGGCTTTTATTTATTTATTTTTTTACTATTTAAATAATTTTTTTTTAAAAAGCGTGCGGTTTCCCCCCAATTTTGATGCTCAACAGCTGGGGGCTCATATTCTCAGACTTGGGACGCCTATGATTATCAGGCCCCCCAGCCTAAAAATAGCAACCTGTAGCTGCCCGAGATTGTCGCATCTATTAGTTGCGACATGCTCGTCACTTTACTCTGCCACCGAATCAGGGCAATCTGGAAGAGCCATCGGGGTAGTGAGGGGTTAGTTACAGCGCACAACTGTCATCAAGCCCATAATTAGTGATGGGAAGGGGTCTATGAGACCCCCAATCACTAATCCTATAAGTAAAAAGAAATATACAAACACCCAAAAAAATTTTTTATTTAATATAAAATACAAAAAAGCACCCTCTTTCACCACTTTATTAACCCAAAAAAACACCCCTGCAGGTCCGACGTAATCCACATGAGGTTCTATGACTGTCCTGGCTCTGCTACATCATAATAATAAGGTATAATAAGGGGTTAATGACAGCGCACAACTGTCATCAAGCCCAAAATTAGTGAAGGGTAGGGGTCTATGAGAACCCCTCATCGCTAATATTATAAATAAAAAGAAATAGAGAAAAATCCTTTATTTTAAATAAAATATAACACTCTCTTTCCCCGTTCTTTATTAACCCCAAAAAGACCCTTAAAGTTCCGCCATAATCCACACGATGTCCCACGACTGTCCTGGCTCTGCTACATCAAGGCCTCGAGAAACTGAAAACATGTCCAATCTCTCCAGGCTCCGGGAAACAGACAAGAAGGACCCAGCTGGCAGCAGTGACGTCCCTCAGTTCACCGGAGATCATACTAGAGTTCCACGGCATGACCTTTGGTGACCTGAAGCACTCTGGCTTAAGGTATGGGGCCATGCCTCGTACTCCACTAGCCCTTTAACACGGACAGTGCTGGTCGGGGAGAGCAGCCCGCACCCCTCTGCCAACACTGTCACTGCTAAAGTGCTGCACATCTATTTATGAACCAGGAGGCTCAGGATGAGCAGATCTGTTTATCCTGAGCCTCCTGGTTCATGAGACGTGGAGCACTCTTCTGTGAGGAGTCCACTATAAACCTCCTGTCCACTATAATCTTGCAAGGGGAGACCACCCTGCTCCCCCTCTCCCCGCTTCTATTATAGACAACTCCATGCCCACATGGACTTAGAAAAAGAGTGTTTATACCGTCTGGAAAACATCGGGCTGCATTTTGAACACTATCAAGTGACAAATTACGTCATACCTGGAATGAGCACTTTGCCATGTTAAGGTTTTGATGAATATGGAGGAACCTTTGTAAGATGCTTTTATCTTTTTGATAAAATAAAATCCATTTTAATATACAAGTGGAACCTCTCTTAACGAGTAACCCAGTTAGCGAGTATTTTGCTGAACGAGCAAAGCTTGGTGTAAATTTGTAACTGTTTACGAGAAAGCTTTGCTGTACGAGCAAAATACTCACTGCACACACTTCCGGTTCCGTACATCCACCACGCTCTGACCCGCTCTTGCAGTCCACACAATCACACACACACACAGACAAACACAGCGTGTACGGGTAAGCTACAAGTTCCATGAGGCCGGCGAGGGACCGGAAGGTAAGGTGAGCATAATATGTGTGTTTGTGCGTGTGTGTACGTGTGGAATGGGACATTTTAACAAGTTGTGGAACGAATTGTCAGCATTGCAATTATTTCCTATGGGAAATCTTGCTTTGCTGAACGAGTAACTTGATTAACAAGCACACTCCCAGAACGGATTGTTCTCGTTAACCAAGGTTCCACTGTAGTCTGGAACTAGATGCTGGATTTTTTCTTCTCCTGCTACGTTGGAATGCGCATGTACATTCTAGGCTCACGGTAGATGCTAGAGTGTATGGGCTCCTTCAGTTACACTGCTTTCCCCGCCCACCGGCCATCCTGGCGCCTGTAATTGGTTGCAGTCAGACGCACCGTCACCAATTACAAGCGCCGGTGGGCGGGCAAAGCAGTACATATGCATGAGCAGTAATTGGCGGCTAAGGAAGTGATTGTAAGGCCTGGGAGCAATGTACAGCCATGCCGGATCCTTGCTAAGTACAGCGCGCTTGCTCTCATTCCCCTATACCTTCTACCACCATAGCATCAAAAAGAAAAAAATATCCAGCAGCAACGTTTTCATAGGGAAAAATATTTTTCTTAAAATTCCATTTTATTGAAAACTAATTAAAAATCATAGTGCAGCAAGTTATAAACACGCGGTTAACGCGTTTCAGAAGTTAGACTTCCTTAATCATAACCATAACCTTCTACCACCATTTTTAAAGGGAACCCTGTCACTGGATGTTCATAATACTCACCTAACGGTCGGTGCGGAGCAGACTGATCAGATGGGCGTCTCTGGTCTCCGGGTCCCGCGCCTCCTCTTTCTGCCATCATTGTCTTCCTTGTGAATCTAGTGTGGATGACGCGTTCTACATCATCTACACTAGCCGACATTGAGGTCCTGCGCAGTTGCAATTTGATCTGCCAATGTTGGCCAGTGTAGATGATGTAGAACGCGTCATCCACACTAGCTTCAGAAGGAGGACAAAGATGGCCGAAAGAGGAGGTGTGGGACCCAGAGAATGGAGACGCCTATCCAACCAGTCACCAACCGTTAGGTGAGTATTATGAACATGCGGTGACAGGTTTCCTTTAATCTCAGGATTCTGATCCCCATAGACTTATATATAGGCTGGATTCTGGACCGGAACCGGATTTAAAAGAAAAAAAAAAGGCCCCGCCGATCCCGGTTATTTGTGAGTCCGCCCATCTCTAGTCTGTACACTTCCTACTGATTGGTGACTGTTGTTACCTTCAGAAAATTTGCAGTATGTACTCTAGTATAAGCCAAGTTTTTCAGCACATTATTTTATGCCGAAAACATCCACCTTGGCTTATACTTGGTCCCACACAAAATTATTCTCACCTGTCTTCCGTTCCCGCGGTGTCCTCTTACCTGCTTTTTTCTGACCGCTGGTACGTGGACCCCTTGATGATCTTGGCCGGTGCAAGAGCTGCCGAGATTATACTATTTCTGACAGAAGCAAGTGATCATACAATGTTCTCTAATTTGATCTCTAGTGTGCATGTGGAATATGTGGAACGGTCATCACTCTTTCAGGTATTGGCTTGCCATTTACCCGTATGACAATGTGATGTAGCAGCTACACAAAGCAAATTTTGCCTATGAGAACGCCAAAGACACCTTGTAACCCCATTTTAATTTGAGACCTACCTTTACAGACCACTGGTGACTGGTGTCATTTTTTGGTGGGTGCAATGGTGGAACATACAGGACGATTCGTAGATACTTATGACCTTTTTTGTTGGTTCCGCTATCCTTTTATCGGAACGTTCTGCTCATTGCTGTGGCGGCTCTTTCCCTATTAATCAGTTTGGTGATGAGTGCCCGTGGACCTGGCGGGGGACAGATGGGAGGGTAGGCCGGTTTCTAGACAGTGCTTATGTTCCTGGCACATTTTTGTAACCACTGTTAAATATTAAATGACTTAATTGATTTTGTTCTCTCTTTAAGCACTAGCAGTTACACTTAAGTACATAAAGAGCGCACTTCTAACTCGATTTGCCAGTAACATCTGCTGAGGGAGTACGCCATTGATCCGTGCAGAATTATGTCTCACATGAGTTGTGAGTTTTGATGTCCGACTGATGTATTGTTGTGACTATTACTTTTTCAATTAAATCATTTTTATTGTCCTGGATGTCACACCTACTAAACCAAAAATAATTAGTGTTTTTACTACAATTTCAATGCTCCCGGCAGCTTCCGAAGAACATTTTCTGAGCTACTGTGCTGTAAGCAAATAAAAAAATAAAACATATTCTAATAAACCAGGTGACTATAAATTAGGTGTCTGATCTCTATCCAGTCACTAATCCTGGTTCTTGCAATGATCTGCATTTCATATGAACTTGGCAAAGTCTTAAAGGGAACCTGCCACTTGATCCATGGTGGCCAAACCACGGACAGCAGGAATCAGAGCCTGGCGGCACGATTGGTGCCAGGTATGCTTTTATCCAAAATGCTCCCGTGTTACAGATAAAATATATTTAGAAAGTCAGGGACTATGGACCAAGAGTTTGGTGGCGTCGCCCTGGCACTTCTCTAAGGTCTCACCCATAGCGAAAGGCCTGTCCATCACTTGGAGCGCTGGAAGAAGCCAGCCGAGGGCAGCGCCAGAGTAGTCTCGTATCTGCCTATGGACCCTGGCTGGATCTTTTAATTATATTTTCTCAGAAATCCCAGAACATTTTGTAGACAAACATACCCGGGTGCTATCATACAGCCAAGCTCTGATCCACACTTCCCATGGTTTGAGCACCATGACTCGAATGACTTGTTCCCTGTAGTGTTTGCCTATTTATTAAGCTGTTCTGCATTTGGAAATGGCGAAAAAACAAAGACATTCACTTCCTGCCTGCTCTTTCTTTCCTCTATGCATTACACTGCATTCACTTCCTGCCTGCTCTTTCTTTCCTCTATGCATTACACTGCAGAACTGAGACATTAGAGAGTGAAAAGGTTCATGAAAGGGGGCCCTGAGTGGGGGACATCTCTCTATTCCATCCAGTTATCCAGTGTCAATGTTGGAAGTTCCAAGGGTAGGAAAGGGAAACCCTGTGTCCAGGGATAGGGGAGATGGTGACCCCTGACCAAACCTACCTCTGGCCCCTCAACACTCAATAGGTTCTGCACCTATACGGCAAGCTGGATACCTGACCCAAGGATGACCCTAGTAATGGACCCTAGATAGGGAACGGGTAAGATGAGCTTGTCGTCAACCCCACTAAACACTAAAGAACACACAGGGAGCACACACATGAGGAAAGCACATGAACAACTTCTCTTCAGATGCATCTGGAAGAAGTTCAGCAAAGCAAAGAACAGGAATGTTCCTACAGATGAATGCAAGCCGTCTGCTTGCATCTAGAGCTTGTAAAGGAACTGAATATCACCAGCACAAGTCCAGGGAAAATGAGAGTATTTAAACCCAAGGAGTAATACAAATGATTAGCCTGTGAAGGGAGGAGATACTCCACTGGGTCCTAAAGGGAAAAAGATGAAAACCCAGTACACTGAATGCTGACAGCAGGAATAGTAAAAAGTCAGGGAACAGTTTGCGCAGTCAAACACTGTGACCTTCTATTGCCAGACACCACAAGACTGTCTGGTGACAGTTATATGCAACAAAGAGAGTTGTTCTGCGGAGAAGACGCCTGAAAGGGATCTGTCTTCACTTTGACATGTTTATATTAGTAAATTCTTGTATTCTTCATAAAATAACAATTCTGGAACATGTTTTCTTATATCTCTATGTTGTGCAGTTCCTCTGTTATTCCTCTCAAAAATGTATCGATAAATTAACAATTGGGGGGGGGGTCATTAGTCCGGTGGGAGGGGTTACTGCACACTGCCATACTATCCATGCAGTGCTAAGTGTGTCACACTGTTCAGGGACAGGCCTCACATAATGGTAACACCCATTTGTCAGTTTATTCAAATTTGGAAATTCAAGTAGAAAGAATGGATTTGTTTAGGCAGTGAAGCTTCATTTGTGTAATAATAAAGGTGAATTAGGTATTTGTGACTTAGAAAATACGTTTATAAAATGAGTACAAGATAGTAAAAACACATTGTTAAGGCCACATTCACACAATCGTGTTTTCACTCCGAGTGCTGTCTGTGAAAAAAGCTAACCACATACAGATACACTGAGGCCAATGTTCAGACACCAGCTTTTTCCCACAGAGCTAATGTCCATGTAAAATGGCAGTGTGCACTGGTGTCTTCTATTTTCATGAGTGTGTCATGGCCTCATGTGATCTGGGGGTGGGGGGCGGGGACAACCTGGGATCAGAAGGTCAGTGTATTGTTGATCGAAGATCCACTTTAGTACCCGCTCATCGTTTACCTTGAGTCAGAGTGTATTTAATTCCATCCGGTGCTTAAGGGGTTCATTTCTATCCTGCAGTGATCTACCCTGTTAGTCATAATCTTATTCGCAGACATTCCCTTTTGCTAAAAAACATTTGCTCCTAACTCCTCCCTATGCCGGCCATAGCTCATACCTATGCTGTCCACTTTGAAGGAGCTAGTCTCTGGAGAAGCTGAGGTGTCACTTCTTTTGCAGCTGAGAAGTTTCTGCTAGAGAAGTTGTGCAGTATTATTTGTGGTGTCTTTCTCACCTGTTTGTCTTTTCACCCTTGTGTTATCCTATTGCAGTGGCAAGACTAGCATATCACTGGACTTCACTAGTCAGGGTGCGTTCAGGGCTGGCAAGGGCCTAGGCACGTGACGGCGCCCGGGGGAACACTCTCGGCAAACGGCGCAACACCGAGGGAACACCTGGTAGCATTACAATGGAAGGCCGTGGCGCTAGGGAAAGAGAAGCAGGGTCACCTCCTAACTCACCCAAGGCTGATCCCTAGATGGGTTGTTCCCCCGGGTGTCGTCACTCGCCTATACAAGTCTATAAGTGCGCAAAAAAATCGGATCCAATCTGGATCAACTGTGTAGCATCCGATTTTTATGGATCCATTGCAATTAACATAAAAAAAAGTCTAAGACCAAACACATTTATTTAACTACTGATATATAAAAATTTATGTAGTACAGAAGACATAAATATCCCACATTGTTTCTGGATGAAAATCGGATTCATTTTTATATTCCCATGACACACAGAAAAAAGAAATTCTTAAAAAAATCTATATAATTTAGTTAAAATTCTGGAAATTTTGACTTTTGATTGTGTCTTTGGTCGTTCAGCGTTTAGATACCCCAGACGTTGGGAGGTTAATTATGGAGCAGCTTGTCCTCTCTTCTGTCCCCTCCGCCGTCTCGTGCCGCTGTTATAACCAGGCGAATGTGTAAACTGGAAGCGCCTCGCTGTACTGGATTTCTTTTCCCTGCTGCTTTGTTTTTCGACTCCGATACAACCCGCTCAAATTGTTGGCAGGGATTCAGAGGACCCCGTAATATAAATCATTGATTCTAGCAGCATGGGGGCAGCCGTAATGTGGCCTCTGGCTTCTCCTTCTCCCCAGGAAAGGATCCAATTGGCCTCATGGTGCAGTTAGAGGAGCGACCTTACCGGGGACACAAAAGATCAAACTACAGGTTGTTAAGTGGCGCATTTACTCTCTAACCTGTAACATCTCCAGCTCCCTGGTGGCGCCTGAAATTACACTCTACAGATCTGTCACTTCTCTGCCGCTCTAATTTGGTGTTGTTACACAAAAACTGTTTTGGTTTTTAATGAATCTGTTGCTGCCATCAGACCGTGGGCTGTGAAGCCGTGATTGTGACTAGAAGGCTTCTCTCCACGACCTCCTATACATTATTAGTGGATTCCTATGGGTCCGCTCCTAATATCAGAGATTCATTATTCATATCTGCCCATTATGTTTCATCCATCAGACATCATGATTTAATAATAAGGCTCAGTTTCTTGTACAAGAGAAGTTTCGGAAATTTTACATGAATACTTGCCGCATTTTATCTGTATTGCAAACTTCTGTACTGATGGCCGAATATTCAGTTTATTGTGTATAGCTGTAATGTGAGGTAAATAGCTGTGTTGTGAGGTATATAGCTGTGGTGTGAGGTATATAGCTGTGGTGTGAGGTATATAGCTCTAGTGTAATATATATAGCTGTGGTGTGTGTATATAGCTATAGTGTTGTGTATATGTGTGTGTGTGTGTGTATATATATATATATAGCTGTAGTGTAATGTAATATAGCTGTGGTGTGATGTATATAGCTGTAGTATGTGTGTGTATATAGGTGCGTGTGTGTATATATGTGTGTGTGTGTATATATATATATATATATGTGTGTGTGTGTGTGTGTGTGTGTGTGTATGTATATATATATATATATATATATATATATATATATATATATATATATATATAATATCAATCATATGAAAAAGTTTTGGCACCCCTATTAATGTTAACCTTTTTTCTTTATAACAATTTGGGTTTTTGCAGCAGCTATTTCAGTGTCATATATCTAATAACTGATGGCCTGAGTAATATTTCTGGATTGAAATGAGGTTTATTGTACTAATAGAAAATGTACAATCCGCGTTTAAACAAAATTTGACCGATGCAAAAGTATGAGCACCCTTATCAATTTCTTGTTTTGAATACTCCTAACTACTTTTTACTGACTTGCTAAAGCACTAAATTGGTTTTGTAACCTCATTGACCTTTGAACTTCATAGGCAGGTGTATCCAATCATGAGAAAAGGTATTTAAGGTGGCCACTTGCAAGTTGTTCTCCTATTTGAATCTCCTATGAAGAGTGGCATCATGGGCTCCTCAAAACAACTCTCAAATGATCTGAAAACAAAGATTATTCAACATAGTTGTTCAGGGGAAGGATACAAAAAGTTGTCTCAGAGATTTAAACTGTCAGTTTCCACTGTGAGGAACATAGTAAGGAAATGGAAGAACACAGGTACAGTTCTTGTTAAGCCCAGAAGTGGCAGGCCAAGAAAAATATCAGAAAGGCAGAGAAGAATGGTGAGAACAGTCAAGGACAATCCACAGACCCCCTCCAAAGACCTGCAGCATCATCTTGCTGCAGATGGTGTCAATGTGCATCAGTCAACAATACAGCGCACTTTGCACAAGGAGAAGCTGTATGGGAGAGTGATGCGAAAGAAGCCGTTTCTGCAAGCACGCCACAAACAGAGTCGCCTGAGGTATGCAAAAGCACATTTGGACAAGCCAGTTACATTTTGGAAGAAGGTCCCGTGGACTGATGAAACAAAGATTGAGCTGTTTGGTCATACAAAAAGGCGTTATGCATGGAGGCAAAAAAACACGGCATTCCAAGAAAAGCACTTGCTACCCACAGTAAAATTTGGTGGAGGTGCCATCATGCTTTGGGGCTGTGTGGCCAATGCCGGCACCGGGAATCTTGTTAAAGTTGAGGGTCGCATGGATTCAACTCAGTATCAGCAGATTCTTGACAATAATGTGCAAGAATCAGTGACGGAGTTGAGGTTACGCAGGGGATGGATATTTCAGCAAGACAATGATCCAAAACACCGCTCCAAATCTACTCAGGCATTCATGCAGAGGAACAATTACAATGTTCTGGAATGGCCATCCCAGTCCCCAGACCTGAATATCATTGAAAATCTGTGGGATGATGTGAAGCGGCTGTCCATGCTCGGCGACCATCAAACATAACTGAACTGGAATTGTTTTAAACTGGAATCTAACAGGTAGTTGTAACCTCAGCTGCAGCCACTCCCTTCTGCTATAAATATCTGCTCCTCCCTATGCTCACTATAGCTTATATCAAGCTGACCATGTAGAACGAACTCCACACAGCTGTGGTGTTGTTTCTATTGCAACTGCAAAGGTACCTACTGAAGAAACCTTGGCGTGCTTATTGTTGCATCTTTCCCCGCCTGTTTGTCTTTCCTACCTAATGTTGTCTTATTGTAATGGCGAGAGTAGCGTCTCGCTGGCCCTCACTAGTCAGAGTGAGTTCTGAGCCATCGAGGGCCTAGGCACATACTCAGTGCATGGGGCCAGGGACCTCTCTAGGGACGCTAGGGATCAGCCTCAGGTGACTGTTAGGAACGGACCCTGTTCCTGTCTCTATAGCACAAAGTTCTACCATTGTATTGTGTGCCCTTTTGTGTTGCATTGTTCGCCGGGGGCTTTGCCCTCCCCTGGAGTAACACTACCCAGATGTTCCCACTGTGTTGCGCTGTTCGCCGGGAGACTAATTGTACCTGGCATGACACATGTAGTCACAAGGTGAGTCGAGTTCATGCCAACAGATCACCAGGGTTTCCTGCTGGCATGAACTCTGTTCACCTTGTGACATCAGCAGACATTTTCTCATCTTGCGGTCTTTACTGCGGGACCTTGCTGCAGGGAACTCCGTTGACGTAGGTGCCCTGGTCTGTGAGGCAATCCGTACCTCAGTAACCCGGGGTCATCATGGTGACGACCCAGAGTTACTATGGCATCAATTGGGTCCCTGTGATCGCATTAGAGGGAACCAATCGCCAGGGAGAGGTAAGCGATTCCTCTCCCTGCCTCCTGAATGCTGCTATCGCACTGATCGCAGCATTCAGTAAGTTATACTGCCGGGAAGGTTCGGGCACCACTCGGGGCAGTGAGAGCCGGGTCATGGAGTGGTTCCATTTTTCAAGTCAAATAGGTAATTTTTAGATTTGTATTATCATTTTTTGGGGCTTTTAATAAAGGAATAAAAAAAATCACACCACTTCTTTTTTTTTTTTTTCTTTTACATCATTCACCACAACTATTCACTGTATTGTACGAGTTGTTACATTTAGAATAAAACAAAAATGTTCATTACTGATTAGTGATGGGCGGACCCGGACTATAAAACTCCAGATCCACACAGGATCAAAAGTGTCCAAGCACCAACCCCAGGCCCAGAGTTCTCAGGGAACGAATGGTAAAAATCCAGATCCGGGAAATTAAAAAAAAACAAACAAAATAGGGCAATCACTTTATACTCTTTGCGTGACTACATTGCTCCCGGGCCGCGCATTCTACTACCGGGGCCTTTCATTATACTTCAGTCATATGCATTGCTTCCCCCGTCCACCGACAGTTCTAGCGTCTGATTGGTTGCAGTCAGACCACACACCACACCCTGTGTGAAAGTGTTTCTGACTGTTTTCAATCACTGACGCTCTGTACATGTGTATATTGGTGTAACAATAAATAAAATTGGCGCAGGGGCCCCCCATATTATCATAGCCAGCAGAGAGAAAGCATATGGCTACAGGTAGCAGCCCCCAGCCTTGCACGTATCTAGGCTATGTATCAAAATAAGAGGGACTGCATGCAGCTTTTTAACAAATTATTTAAATAATTTTTTAAAATGGCATGCAGTCCCCCCAATTTTGATACCGAGCCATGATAAAAAACGAAAGCTGGTAGCTGGTATTCTCAGGCTGGAGAGACTCATGGTTATTGGCCCCCCCAAGACTAAAAATAGCACCCTGCAGCCGCCCAGAATTGTTAACATCCATTAGATCCGACAATCTCAGAACTTTACTCGGCTCTACCCGATTGCCCTGGTGTGGTGGCAGTTGAGGTAATAAGGGGTTAATGACAGCTCACAAATTTATGCTATTTGCAACATATTTTTCTGCACTAATAAGCAGTGTCTTGGCAGGAAAAATGCTGCTTAAAAAAAGCACGCACATTTTTGCCACATTATTTGATGCAATTTTTGTTTGTTTCTTTTCCATTCATTTGAGTGAATGAGAACGTTGCAAAAATACTGAAAAAAATTGACATACTGCTTCCAGTCTGCAAGGAAAAAATAAGCAGCCTGTGCATGAGATTTCAGAAACCTCATTCACTTTGCTGGTGCTGTAAACCGCTATGTTGTTTTCAACAGTATAAAATATGTGGAAATAAATGTGGCAAAGATGCAATGTGTGAACAAAGCCCTAAGTGCAAGTAGCCAAAGCTAAATGTAAAGCCACTTATATGAAAGTAGAATAAAATTACCAATTAGTATCTCCAATTATTTACAGCAGGCTACTTCAGTAAATGTTTTTTAAATGTCTATGCACGAAATATCGGGTTGGATAATAGTTTTATCCGATCACAGGACTAAGCATTTTTGGAATTGTTTGAAGAACAAACCTAAAATTGCTTCCCCCGTGCTGTCGGTAACTAGCAGTTGCTCTGTGTGAAATCTAAAATTGTCGTCCCCATCCCCAGGTCTCTTCATTTGTGTGGAGCACAACATGTTCATTTCCAGAATGCAGATAATTAGCATCTTTAGGCCGTGCACCGTGCTCATTATCAGCGCTGTGTAGTGATATCCTATCTCTTTTAGGCCCCCTTCACATGTACGTTTAAAAAAGGCACTGTCCATTTTGTCCATCCATGTGGCTATCCGTGTGTGTGTGTCTTTTGTGTGACTCATTTTGTAAAAAAAACGCATGACCCTGAAATGAATAATTTGGATGTGTAAAAGGTGTGCATTGATAGATACATACATCCATAGATGCATATCTACATGACTTATACAGCTGTTTAGCCAAATAAATAATTGAATGAAAAAAATGTGGCCCCCACCATTTTAGATAGTTAGCAAAAGTAAAGCAGACAGCTGGGGGCTGATATTATCAGGCTGGGAAGTCGCATGGTTATTTGGCCCTTCCCAGCCTACAAATAGCAGCCCACAACTGGCCCAGAAGTGGCACATAACATTAGATGCAACAATCTTTGCGCTCATCCAGATTGCCCTGGTGCGGTGGCAATATTTTTAAGGGGTTGATGTCACCTGTGTAGTGTTAGCTGGCATCAAGTCCTGGTGTTAGTAATGTAGGGCTGTCTATCAGACATCCCAATTACTAACCCAGTAAGTATAAAGATTAAAAAATACACATAAAGCATTTTATTTTAAAAAAAAAAAAACACTCCCCGACTCTCTCCCTGGTTCACCAATTTATTAAAAAAAAACCAAACAAAACAAAACCATGTAGGTCTGAAGTAGACCACAGAATTCAACATAGTCCACAATGGAAACCTGAAAGACCTAAACAGAGGGAAATAAAAACAAGAGACTGTCCCTCATTCACCAATTTATTAGAAAGTAAAGTTCCCAGATACAACGTACTCCAGGGGTTCCACGATGTTCCTCGATTACCTGAATCAAAGTCTATGGAGACTCAGAACAAGGCTCCACAGGTTTTGAGTAGCAGCTGATCCTGGCTCACTGTGCACTCTGCTAACCCCGGGAACTGTGATAAAGGGTGATGTCAAGAACATCCCTGCTCATCACTCTGATAAGGGTGCACTGTTACAAGTGCATCTCAATAAATTAGAATATCATCAAAAAGTTAATTTATTTCAGTAATTCAATACAAAAAGGGAAACACATATATTATATAGAGTCATTACACACAGGGGGATCTATTCCTATATATTATATAGTCATTACACACAGGGGGATCTATTCCTATATATTATATAGAGTCATTACACACAGGGGGATCTATTCCTATATATTATATAGAGTCATTACACACAGAGGGATCTATTCCTATATATTCTATAGAGTCATTACACACAGAGGGATCTATTCCTATATATTATATAGAGTCATTACACACAGGGGGATCTATTCCTATATATTATATAGAGTCATTACACACAGGGGGATCTATTCCTATATATTATATAATCATTACACACAGGGGGATCTATTCCTATATATTATATAGAGTCATTACACAGAGGGATCTATTCCTATATATTATATAGAGTCATTACACACAGGGGGATCTATTCCTATATATTATATAGAGTCATTACACACAGAGGGATCTATTCCTATATATTATATAGAGTCATTACACACAGAGGGATCTATTCCTATATATTATATAGAGTCATTACACACAGAGGGATCTATTCCTATATATTATATAGAGTCATTACACACAGAGGGATCTATTCCTATATATTATATAGAGTCATTACACACAGAGAGATCTATTCCTATATATTGTCATTACACACAGAGGGATCTATTCCTATATATTATATAGAGTCATTACACACAGAGGGATCTACTCCTATATATTATATAGTCATTACACACAGAGGGATCTATTCCTATATATTATATAGTCATTACACACAGAGGGATCTGTTCCTATATATTATATAGAGTCATTACACAGAGGGATCTATTCCTATATATTATATAGAGTCATTACACACAGGGGGATCTATTCCTATATATTATATAGTCATTACACACAGGGGGATCTATTCCTATATATTATATAGAGTCATTACACAGAGGGATCTATTCCTATATATTATATAGAGTCATTACACACAGAGGGATCTATTCCTATATATTATATAGAGTCATTACACACAGAGGGATCTATTCCTATATATTATATAGAGTCATTACACACAGAGGGATCTATTCCTATATATTATATAGTCATTACACACAGAGGGATCTATTCCTATATATTATATAGTCATTACACACAGAGGGATCTATTCCTATATATTATATAGAGTCATTACACAGAGGGATCTATTCCTATATATTATATAGAGTCATTACACACAGGGGGATCTATTCCTATATATTATATAGAGTCATTACACACAGGGGGATCTATTCCTATATATTATATAGTCATTACACACAGAGGGATCTATTCCTATATATTATATAGTGTCATTACACACAGAGGGATTTATTCCTATATATTATATAGAGTCATTACACAGGGGGATCTATTCCTATATATTATATAGTCATTACACACAGGGGGATCTATTCCTATATATTATATACAGTCATTACACACAGAGGGATTTATTCCTATATATTATATAGAGTCATTACACACAGGGGGATCTATTCCTATATATTATATAGAGTCATTACACACAGAGGGATCTATTCCTATATATTATATAGAGTCATTACACAGGGGGATCTATTCCTATATATTATATAGTCATTACACACAGAGGGATCTATTCCTATATATTATATAGTCATTACACACAGGGGGATCTATTCCTATATATTATATACAGTCATTACACACAGAGGGATCTATTCCTATATATTATATAGAGTCATTACACACAGAGGGATTTATTCCTATATATTATATAGAGTCATTACACAGGGGGATCTATTCCTATATATTATATAGTCATTACACACAGGGGGATCTATTCCTATATATTATATACAGTCATTACACACAGAGGGATCTATTCCTATATATTATATAGAGTCATTACACACAGAGGGATTTATTCCTATATATTATATAGAGTCATTACACACAGAGGGATCTATTCCTATATATTATATAGTCATTGCACACAGGGGGATCTATTCCTATATATTATATAGTGTCATTACACACAGAGGGATCTATTCCTATATATTATATAGAGTCATTACACACAGGGATCTATTCCTATATATTATATAGAGTCATTACACACAGAGGGATCTATTCCTATATATTATATAGAGTCATTACACACAGGGGGATCTATTCCTATATATTATATAGAGTCATTACACACAGGGGGATCTATTCCTATATATTATATAGAGTCATTACACACAGAGGGATCTATTCCTATATATTGTATAGTCATTACACATAGAGGGATCTATTCCTATATATTATATAGTCATTACACACAGGGGGATCTATTCCTATATATTATATAGTGTCATTACACACAGGGGGATCTATTCCTATATATTATATAGAGTCATTACACACAGAGGGATCTATTCCTATATATTATATAGAGTCATTACACACAGAGGGATCTATTCCTATATATTATATAGTCATTACACACAGAGGGATCTATTCCTATATATTATATAGAGTCATTACACACAGGGGGATCTATTCCTATATATTATATAGTCATTACACATAGAGGGATCTATTCCTTTATATTATATAGTCATTACACACAGAGGGATCTATTCCTATACATTATATAGAGTCATTACACACAGGGAGATCTATTCCTATATATTATATAGTCATTACACACAGAGGGATCTATTCCTATATATTATATAGTCATTACACACAGAGGGATCTATTCCTATATATTATATAGAGTCATTACACACAGAGGGATCTATTCCTATATATTATATAGAGTCATTACACACAGAGGGATCTATTCCTATATATTATATAGAGTCATTACACACAGAGGGATCTATTCCTATATATTATATAGAGTCATTACACACAGGGGGATCTATTCCTATATATTATATAGAGTCATTACACACAGGGGGATCTATTCCTATATATTATATAGAGTCATTACACACAGAGGGATCTATTCCTATATATTGTATAGTCATTACACATAGAGGGATCTATTCCTATATATTATATAGTCATTACACACAGAGGGATCTATTCCTATATATTATATAGTCATTGCACACAGGGGGATCTATTCCTATATATTATATAGTGTCATTACACACAGAGGGATCTATTCCTATATATTATATAGAGTCATTACACACAGAGGGATCTATTCCTATATATTATATAGCGTCATTACACACAGAGGGATCTATTCCTATATATTATATAGAGTCATTACACACAGAGGGATCTATTCCTATATATTATATAGAGTCATTACACACAGAGGGATCTATTCCTATATATTATATAGAGTCATTACACACAGAGGGATCTATTCCTATATATTATATAGAGTCATTACACACAGAGGGCTCTATGCCTATATATTATATAGTCATTACACATAGAGGGATCTATTCCTATATATTATATAGAGTCATTACACACAGAGGGATCTATTCCTATATATTATATAGTCATTACACATAGAGGGATCTATTCCTATATATTATATAGAGTCATTACACACAGGGGGATCTATTCCTATATATTATATAGAGTCATTACACACAGAGGGATGTATTTCTATATATTATATAGTCATTACACACAGAGGGATCTATTCCTATTTATTATATAGCAAAAACTGTGGAAAGAAAGCGCACATAGGGTTTTAACCGATAGAGATAGGTGCAGGGAATAGGACAGGTACTCACCTGCTTCAGTTGTGACAGGCACAACTCCTTGTCAGCACGGAAAATGGTAAATGAATACAAAAGTGGTCAGCTGCAGCCCCGATGTTGCAACAAGATGGGGGATGATCAAAAGAAATTGGGTTAAATGCTGCGCTAAAAACCACAATTCAAAGGTATATCGTGAAATCCTTTTCTTTATTTTCACAGGTCAACGCATTTCAAAGGCATCTCCGCCTTCTTCATCAGGACAAAAGTCAGCAAAGAACAGCATAACACATGCTGCATGCAGAGGATACATATATACAACTGAAATAGCCACGTTTAAAGAGATGACGTCAGCTGGCTGATGACTAAGAGTCACATGGGGAGGGCAGGAACATATAGACAAAAAGAGAACAAAGAAAAAAAAATGGGAGGAAAGAAAAAAAGGGGAAAAAAGGAAAAAAGAAAGAGGAAAAAAAGAGGGGAGAGAAAAAGAAACAAGAGCAAGGAGAAAAAGGAGAAATCAAAAAGGAAAAAATGAGTAAAAAACTGGAGTACGAATAATTAATATTTAATAAAAATGTAATAATGTGAAAAATTGCTATTTTTTGATTATCAGTGTAAGTAATAATAAAAAAAACACACCTATGGGGGAAGTGTTATGTGTGAAAATGAAAAATCATGGTAGAACATTATAATCGTCCCTTGAAAATAATGTTATAAGGGGCAATGAACTGACTGGTGCCAGAAAAACCATATAGGGTTATAAAGAGGGATTTATAAAAATCATATTTAAAGATTACTTATTTTTATTATTCACCAAAAAGGGATTGTATGGAGAAAAAGGTGAGTGTAAAAGGGAACAAAAATAGTTTCAAAGAATGTAAATGGGTCCTCACAAACAATTGTAATAGTCTTGGAGGGCCAGAAAAAGGCAAAAATCACTAGATGGAAGGTAAAAAACTTTTTTTTTTTTTTTGTGTGGTTTTTTTTTTTGTCGAACGCGTGGATACTGTAGCAGAGTGATAGGGGAAAAAGACCTGTGCTGTGAAGGAGGTGACGAGAGTTCAACAGCGTGGGAAAAAATATACCGCGCATGCGTGAAGAGGCACCGCTGCAGAGAGAACCCGAGGGGAAAGGTGAAATGAGTTCATAGCGTGGGAAAAAAAAACTGAACTCATTTCACCTTTCTTCTCGGGTTCTCTCTACAGCGGTGCTCTTCACGCATGCACAGTATATTCTTTCCCACGCTGTTGAACTCTCGTCACCTCCTTCACAGCACAGGTCTTTTTCCCCTATCACTCTGCTACAGTATCCTCGCGTTCGACAAAAAAAAAAAAAAAACACACAAAAAAAAAAAAGTTTTTTACCTTTCCATCTAGTGATTTTTGCCTTTTTCTTGCCCCCCAAGACTATTACAACTGTTTGTGAGGACCCATTTACATTCTTTGAAACTATTTTTGTTCCCTTTTACACTCACCTTTTTCTCCATACAATCCCTTTTTGGTGAATAATAAAAATAAATAATCTTTAAATATGATTTTTATAAATCCCTCTTTATAACCCTATATGGTTTTTCTGGCACCAGTCAGTTCATTGCCCCTTATAACATTATTTTCAAGGGACGATTATAATGTTCTACCATGATTTTTGATTTTCACAAATAACACTTCCCCCATAGGTGTGTTTTTTTATTATTACTTACACTGATAAATAATCAAAAAATAGCAATTTTTCACATTATTACATTTTTATTAATATTAATTATTCGTACTCCAGTTTTTTTACTAATTTTTTCCTTTTTGATTTCTCCTTCTTCTCCTTGCTCTTGTTTCTTTTTCTCTCCCCTCTCTCTCTTTTATTTTTCTCTTTCTTTTCTTTTTCTTTTTTCTTTTTCCCCTTTTTTTCTTTCCTCCCATTTTTTTTTCTTTGTTCTCTTTTTGTCTATATGTTGCTGCCCTCCCCATGTGATTCTTAGTCATCAGCCAGCTGACGTCCTCTCTTTAAACGTGGCTACTTCAGTTGTATATATGTATCCTCTGCATGCAGCATGTGTTATGCTATTCTTTTCTGACTTTTGTCCTGATGAAGAAGGCGGAGATGCCTTTGAAACGCGTTGACCTGTGAAAATAAAGAAAAGGATTTCACGATATATCTTTGGATTGTGGTTTTTAGCGCAGCATTTAACCCGATTTCTTTTGATCATCCCCTATTTATTATATAGAGTCATTACAAACAGAGGGATCTATTTCAAGTGTTTATTTCTGTTAATGTTGATGATTATGACTTACAGTCAATGAAAACCCAAAATTCATTATCTCAGAAAATTAGAATAATTACCGTAACACAAAACACCGGCAAAGAATTCCTAAGTGTTTAAAATGGTCCCTTAGGCTGGTTCAGTAGGCTACACAATCATGGGGAAGACTGCTGACTTGACAGATGTACAGAAGGCAGTCATTGACACACTCCACAAGGAGGGTAGGCCACAAAAGGTGACTGCTAAAGAAGCTGGCTGTTTACAGAGTGTGCTGTATCCAAGCATATTAATGGAAAGTTGAGTGGAAGGAAAAAGTGTGGTAGAAAAAGGTGCACAAGCAACTGGTATAACCGCAGCCTTGATAGACTGTTAAAAAAGGCCTTTCAAAATTTTGGGGGAGATTCACAAGGAGTGGATGCTGCTGGAGTCAGAGCTTCAAGAGCCACCACACACAGACGTATCCAGGACATGGGCTACAATTGTAGCATTCCTTGTGTCAAGCCACTCATGACGAATAGACAACGCCAGAAGCGTCTTACCTGGGCCAAGGAGAAAAAGAACTGGACTGTTGCTCAGTGGTCCAAGGTGTTGTTTTCAGATGAAAGTAAATTTAGCATTTCATTTGGAAATCGCGGTCCCAGAGTCTGGAGGAAGAGTGGAGAGGCCACAATCCAAGCTGCTGAGGTCTAGTGTGAAGTCTCCACAATCAGTGATGGTTTGGGGAGACATGTCATCTGCTGGAGTAGCTCCACTGTGTTTTATCAAGACCAAAGTCCGTGCAGCCGTCTACCAGGAAATTTTAGAGCATTTCATGCTTTCCTCTGCCGACAAACTTTCTGGAGATGGAAATTTCATTTACCAGCAGCACTTGGCACCTGTCCACACTGCCAAAAGTACCAATACCTGCAATACCTGGTTTACTAACCACATTATCATTGTGCTTGATTGGCCAGCAAACTCACCTGACCTAAACCCCGTAGAGAATCTATGGGGTATTGTCAAGAAGAAGATGAGACACCAGACCCCACAATGCAGATAAGCTGAAGGCTGCTATCAACGCAACCTGGGCTTCCATAACACCTCAGCAGTGCCACAGGCTGATCGCCTCCATGCCACGCCGCATTGATGCAGTAATTCATACCCCGACCAAGTATTGAGGCATTTACTGTACAGGCTTTTCAGTAGGTGCCAACATTTGTAAGTGTAAAATCGTTTTTCAGTTCTTATATAATATTGTTAATATTCTAATTTTCTAAGATAATGACTTTTGGGTTTTCATTGTCTGTAAGCCATAATCCTCAACATTAACAGAAATATACACTTGAAATAGATCTCTCTGTGTGTAATGACTCTGTATAATATACAGGAATAGATCCCTCTGTGTGTAATGACTATATAATATATAGGAATAGATCCCTCTGTGTGTAATGACTCTATATAATATACAGGAATAGATCTCTCTGTGTGTAATGACTCTATATAATATATAGGAATAGATCCCTCTGTGTGTAATGACTCTATATAATATATAGGAATAGATCCCTCTGTGTGTAATGACTCTATATAATATATAGGAATAGATCCCTCTGTGTGTAATGACTCTATATAATATATAGGAATAGATCCCTCTGTGTATAATGACTTTATATCATATATAGGAATAGATCCCTCTGTGTGTAATGACTCTATATAATATATAGGAATAGATCCGTCTGTGTGTAATGACTGTATATAATATATAGGAATATATCCCTCTGTGTGTAATGACTCTGTATAATATATAGGAATAGATCCCTCTGTGTGTAATGACTCTATATAATATATAGAAATAGATCCCTCTGTGTGTAATGACTCTATATAATATATAGAAATAGATCCCTCTGTGTGTAATGACTCTATATAATATATAGAAATAGATCCCTCTGTGTGTAATGACTCTATATAATATATAGAAATAGATCCCTCTGTGTGTAATGACTCTATATAATATATAGGAATAGATCCGTCTGTGTGTAATGACTGTATATAATATATAGGAATATATCCCTCTGTGTGTAATGACTCTGTATAATATATAGGAATAGATCCCTCTGTGTGTAATGACTCTATATAATATATAGAAATAGATCCCTCTGTGTGTAATGACTCTATATAATATATAGAAATAGATCCCTCTGTGTGTAATGACTCTGTATAATATATAGGAATAGATCCCTCTGTGTGTAATGACTCTGTATAATATATAGGAATAGATACCTCTTTTAAGACAAGTTGCTCTAATATTTTGAGGCTTTCCTTTAAGTAATTTACTCCTTAAGTTTGGCAAAATAGCTTTGATGAATCGGGGACTTTAAAGTGACTAAATCACATAATCTACCACAAGAAATATATGCCAGTATGGTGCAAAATGCATAATTAGCTTAGTAAATCTTGGTTCTTAAATACCCCTTCCTTCCTTGGACTGGTGCTGGTGATATTATTCAGCTCATTCAAGCCTTGGTTGCAATCAGGTGGCTTGTACTCCTCTGTGGTATCGTTGCTGAGAACTTTGCTAAACTTCATGTGTCAGCTGTAGATAAGTAGTTCACACTTTTTTCCCATGTGTGTCCTGCTTGTGTCTTCTCTAGTGTTTAGTGGGGTGACGAAAATCTCATCCCACCCGTTCCCTATTTAGGGCCCAGCACTAGTGATACCAATAGTCATGTATCCAGCTCGGCACATGGGTGCAGAACCTATCTACGATGATGAGGGACTACAGGGACCAGCAGTAAGTTTGGTCAGGGGTCACCATCTTCCCTTTCCCTAGACACAGTTTTTCCCTTCCCTTTTGCTGTTCGCTTGGTACTCCCCCGTACCTAGCGTGACACCTGGTCCGACCAAAGTGGATACCAGACAACAGTAGTGTGAACCTTCTTCTTTGGTGTACTGGCTTTCACTAGACACTCTCTCACTTTGGGATCTTTAGCCATTTCTTCAGATTTTTCCTCGAAAAAATAAATAACAAAATATTCCTGGCATAAGGACTGACCCAGGTGTGAATAGAGCCTTACTAGGAGACATACTTGACTTGATTGGTGACTGGAGTCCATATATTCTGGTAGTTACCACCTGATTTGCTCTCGTTGGTGTGTCTGAGTACATACTAGAGCAGGGGTGGGGAAATAATTTTACCGTGGGGCCGCATGAGAAATTGGGATGGTTTTCAAGGGCCGGACTAATATAATTAGCTCAGTTCTACCCAATACTGTATATAGTATATATATTATCCCTTCATAAACAAACAGTAAGTTAAACAATACAAAGATTCAATGAAGATGTGGGGGGCATAGACATTACTTGGGTCAGTGGGGGGCATAGAAATTACTTGGGTCAGTGGGGGGAATAGACATTACTGGGGTCTGTGGGGGGCATAGACATTACTGGGGTCAGTGGGGGGCATAGACATTACTGGGGTCAGTGGGGGCATAGACATTACTGGGGTCAGTGGGGGGCATAGACGTTACTGGGGTCAGTGGGGGGCATAGACATTACTGGGGTCAGTGGGGGGCATAGACATTACTGGGGTCAGTGGGGGGCATAGACATTACTGGGGTCAGTGGGGGACATAGACATTACTGGGGTCAGTGGGGGGCATAAACATTACTTGGGTCAGTGGGGGCATAGACATTACTTGGGTCAGTGGGGGGCATAGACATTACTTGGGTCAGTGGGGGGCATAGACATTACTTGGGTCAGTGTGGGGCATAGACATTACTTGGGTCAGTGTGGGGCATAGACATTACTTGGGTCAGTGTGGGGCATAGACATTACTTGGGTCAGTGGGGGGCATAGACATTACTTGGGTCAGTGGGGGGCATAGACATTACTGGGGTCAGTGGGGGGCATAGACATTACTGGGGTCAGTGGGGGGCATAGACATTACTGTAAGGACACCACCAGCCGGATGGACTCGTCCCGTACCCGGTAATCCATGTTTTTGAGCGTCTTACCAAGCGGAGAGCCTTCAGTTTTCTGATGTATTGTTATAATTACAGCTCCTCGTATAATCTCCGATAATAATCTCTCCACAGTATATATCGATTTCACACTTTTGAGACAGAGGGAAAAATCTATTTGTTTAAAAGTGGTTTATCCAGAGAAAGCGTATCTTAGTAAATATTCATTTTTTTTACGTTTTTGTTTAAATTTTCCAAGGGTCGGCAATGAGAACATTTACAGGGAGACTGCGCGATGAAGCGCTGCATTCTTTAATTTAACAACGTATGTCAATGGATGGTTTATTCTGGTGGGATTAAGAATGAGTTCTGTTCATATAGTCATATGTTCATATATATATAATAGTGATTTGCTTAATATTGTTTACTGATTCAAACCCGATATTGATGTCTGAAAGAAGACAGGAGCGCGCTAAAAACGTCTTAATTGTGTTATGTTAAAATTAGAAATCCCTCTCTACATGTCACACAAGGCACTAATTCACTGACAGCATGGAGGCCTGGAATATGGAGGGTTCACATTCGGGGGGACACGGTTTACTGCGGAAATTAATCTGGGAGTTTTTCAATATTTTAGTAAAAAAAAAAAGAATAAATTTACTGGAATAATTCTGGTGACAGAGCAATGGAAAAATGGTAAGGGAATCTTTGTTGACCAGATATGGGTCATTTTTGGCCCAATGTTAAATAGTATAAAGATGATGTACAGTTGTTTTTATGGAGGCTTGTGTAGAAATCTTGCTTAAGAACAATGCTATTGATATTAAGATGGAGGCGTCTCTATGTAATTGCTTCATCAACCCAATTCCACCTTTTATCCTCCCTTTTGGCATCTACTGTCCCTGTCTGTCTCCAAGTGGTCATAATTGGTGATGAGCGGGCACTACAATGCTCAGGTGCTCAGTACTGGTAACTAGTGATGAGCGGGCACTACCAGGCTCAGTACTGGTAACTAGTGATGAGCAGGCACTACCATGCTCGGGTGCTCAGTACTGGTAACTAGTGATGAGCGGGCACTACCATGCTCGGGTGCTCAGTACTCGTAACTAGTGATGAGAGGGCACTACCATGCTCGGGAGCTCAGTACTCGTAACTAGTGATGAGCGGGCACGACCATGCTCGGGTGCTCAGTACTCGTAGCTAGTGATGAGCGGGCACTACCATGCTCAGGTGCTCAGTACTCATAACTAGTGATGAGCGGGCACTACTATGCTCAGGTGCTCAGTACTGGTAACTAGTGATGAGCGGACACTACCATGCTCGGCTGCTCTATACTCGTAACTAGTGATGAGCGGGCACTACCATGCATTGGTGCTCAGTACTCGTAACTATTGATGAGTGAGCACGACCATGCACGGGTGCTCAGTACTCGTAGCTAGTGATGAGCGGGCACTACCATGATCGGGTGCTCTGTACTGGTAACTAGTGATGAGTGAGCACTACCATGCTCAGGTGCTCAGTACTCGTAACTAGTGATGAGCGGGCACGACCATGCTCGGGTGCTCAGTACTCGTAGCTAGTGATGAGCGGGCACTACCATGCATTGGTGCTCAGTACTCGTAACTAGTGATGAGCGGGCACTATCATGCACGGGTGCTCAGTACTCGTAACTAGTGATGAGTGAGCACGACCATGCTCGGGTGCTCAGTACTCGTAGCTAGTGATGAGCGGGCACTACCATGCTCGGGTGCTCTGTACTCCTAACTAGTGATGAGCGAGCACTACCATGCTCAGGTGCTCAGTACTGGTAACTAGTGATGAGTGAGCACTACCATGCTCAGGTGCTCAGTACTCGTAACTAGTGATGAATGGGCACTACCATGCTCAGTACTCGTAACTAGTGATGAATGGGCACTACCATGCTCAGGTGCTCAGTACTTGTAACTAGTGATGAGTGAGCACTACAATGCTCAGGTGCTCAGTACTCGTAACTAGTGATGAGCGGGCACTACCATGCTTGGTCGGTTGCTCCATACTGGTAACTAGTGATGAGCGGGCACTACCATGCTCGGGTGCTCTGTACTCGTAACTAGTGATGAGCGAGCACTACGATGCTCGGGTGCTTAGTACTCGTAATTGGTAATGAGTGAGCAGTACCATGCTTGGGTACACAGTACTCGTCACTAGTGATGGACAGAATCGTCTGTAAATGTCCGGATCCACGCGGTTTCAAACTTACCAAAGTGTTGATCCAGATCCGGCAACTCTGATCTGGATCAACAAAATAAAAAAAAAAGAAAAGAAAAATAAAGAAAATAAGAATGAAGCAAGCGTTTCATACTTACCGAGGCACCGTCACTGCTGTATACTGCTCCCGTGGCCGCCCATTCACTTCCAGAGCCACTTATTACCTTTATTTCATATGCGCTGCTTTCCCTGCCCACCGTTCTAGTGTCTGTGATTGGGTACAGTCAGACACACCCCCAGCCTGTGTGACAGCGTCTGCCTGCAACCAATCACAGGCGCTGTGTGCGGGTCTATATCATACAGTAAAAAAGAAATAAAATATTTGGCGTAGGACCCCCCCCGTATTATGATACCCAGCACAGATAAAGCCATGGCTACAGTCTGCAGCCCCCAGCCATAAGCTTATCTTGGCTGTGTATCAAAATAAAAGGAACCGCATGCTGCTTTTAATTATTATAAATGATTTTAAGAAACAATGTGCAGTCCCTCTAATTCTGATACCCTGGCAAGATAAAGCCAACAGCTAGGGCCTGTTATTCTTAGGCTGGGGAGGCCCATGGTTATTTGGACCCCCTCCAGGTTAAGAATAGCAGCCTGCAGCCACATCAGAAATGTTGTTTCTGGCCGGCGCTTTACCCGGCTCTTTCTGAATGCCCTGGTGCGGTGGCCATCAGGGTAATAAGGGGTTAATGACAGCGCACAACTGTCATCAAGCCCAAAATTAGTGAAGGGTAGGGGTCTATGAGAAACCCTCATCGCTAATATTATAAATAAAAAGAAATAAACACAAAAAAATCCTTTATTTTAAATAAAATATAACTCTCTTTCCCCGTTCTTTATTAACCCCAAAAAGACCCTTAAAGTTCCGCCATAATCCACACGACGTCCCACGACTGTCCTGGCTCTGCTACATCAAGGCCTCGAAAAAATCGAAAACATGTCCGATCTCTCCAGACTCCGGGAAACACTGACAAGGGGGACCCGGCTGGCAGCAGTGACGTCAATCAGTTCATCAGAAGTTATACGCGGGTTCCCATGATATGACTTCTGGTGACCTGAAGCACTCTGGCTTAAAGTGCAGGGCCGTGCCTTGCACCCCACCAACCCTTTAACACTGATCGTGCCGGCCGGGGGTCGGGAAGTGCAAGACAGGCCCACACCCCCCTCCCCCAGCTGGCACTGTCACTGTTTAAGGGCTGGCGGGGCATGGCCCTGCTCTTTAAGCCAGAGTGTGCTACTCAGGTCACCAGAGGTCATACAGTGGTAACCCGGGTATGACCTCCGGTGAGCTGAGTGACGTCACTGCTGCCAGCCAGATCCTCCTTGTCAGCGTTTCCCGGAGCCTGGAGGGATAGGTATATGTTTTTGGTGTCTCCAGGGATCGGATGTAGCAGAGCCAGGACCATCATAGGATGTTGTGTGGATTAGCGGGAAATTCAAGGGTCTTTTTCAGGTTGATAAAGAGGGGAAAGATGGTGGTGCATTTTATTTCAAACAAAGGATTTTTTTTGTGTTTGTGTTTATTATGTTATTATTAATATTATTATTATTATTATTTACTTTCACTTACAGATTAGTAATAGGAGAGTCTCATAGACCCTCCCCATTACTAATCTAGGGCTTAGTGGCAGCTGTGGGCTGTGATTAACCATCATTATGGGTATCCAAATATAAATGGTAGTACTTGCCCTCATCACCTCCCACCTAGACTACTGCAGTATTCTTTTTTGTGTCCTTTCATATAACACTTGAAGCTTTCCAATCTACACTCCACTCTGCTGCAGGTTAATCCACCTCTCTCCTCATTCTTGCTCTGAACCCTTCTTACATCTGACCTAATCTTTTGATCGTTCCCTACACCTAATCTGTGGTCTTTTTGGCATCTCCTTCTGTGGTGTCCTCATATTTGCTCCTCACCTAACTCCAGCTGTGGGTCTGCTGAAAACCCCTATTCCTGTCTTCAGAGAGCAACTTTGAAACCCTGCCTGTGGCCGGTCTTCTAAGTAGACCATGTTTTTTAGCTGCCATGTATGCAGCAATACTGTAATATTTTTGTGTATAGTACAAGGGAAATAAATGCAGGAAAAAAAGGGAAAATCACTTTTTTTTTTTTTAAATGACAATAATAATAATAATAATAATAAAAAAAATACACGTGTTATCGCCGCCTTCATAAAAGTCCGATCTATCAAAATATTTAATTAACCCTATTGGTAACACCGGAAACAGAATTTTTTTTTAACAAAAACTACAAAATTGTTTTGTTTTTTTTTTTTTTGTTTTTTTTTAGGGACGTGTTCATAAAACAGAAAAAAAAATGCTGTAAGAAGCAATCAAAATGTCATATTTACTCCAAAATGGTATCAATAAAAACATCTCACCCCGCAAAAAAAAATAAGTAGTCCTTGCATAGCTCCAGCTAAAATGTTACGGTTCTCGGAAAAGGACAACACAAGCAAAAAAAAAATTTTTTTTAATTTTTTTTTTTTTACAAAGTTTAGTTTTTCACAAGTGAAGTGCAAAGTTGTTTTTTTTTACAAGCAATTTTTCCCATTTATAAACCTGGGAACACCCCTTCAATCTTTTCCATATCTGTAATAAACAATAATGTTGTTGCAGAAAACGAGCAAATCTGTGTGTTTTTAGCTTTTCAGCCCACAGGAAAAGCCACTAGAAAAGGGAAAAAGAAAGCAGGACTCGTGCATTGCTATAGAGCCGGGATGACACGGGCAGATTTATTGCTCTGTAGCTGCTGTAATTTAGCTAGTTCAGATTTAGGAAGATATATGGCGGGTATAAGAAGCAAGCTACACACAGTCATAAAATACGACATCTTAGCTTAACGAAGACTTTATTCTTGTGCTGTTATACAGACGACCTGTTTACAGACCTCATACAGGAATCAACGCCACTAAAGTCTCATTCAGATGTCTATGAAACAAGGTCCATGTGCCGACCGTAATGTATGGACGTCCGCGGGACTCTAGACCCAAACTCAACGGCTTCATATATGCCAATAAAGCTGTCTGGTCAGGTCAGGAGACCTGCTGCTGTCCCAAACATCACAACCTTTGTACAGTATTAGAAGTTGATTTCTTCATTTTCTAGGAATTCATTGGCGAATGTTCATGCAAATGATTTCACAAGGTCAGGGGCTTGTCCTGGGCTTACAGCTCTCCAGCTTCTCTGCCTTTTTTCTGCTTGTGATTGACCGGTCACCCTTCTCTTTGACCTGCTCCCCTGGCCGTCATCTTCTGCAGGCGTCATCGTTCCTGGGTCAGCACATGCGCAGATCCATCGTCTTCCTCGCACAAAGTCATCAGGATCATACTGCGCATATGCTGTCCCCGGGTATCTTGGGTAGAGGTTCAGGTCACAGAGAAAAGTGACCGGTCAGCCACATTTAGGAGGCCAGAGGTGGGAGGAAAAAGAGAGAGCGAGGCCAAAGAGCTGTTTGTGCAGGCCAAGTCCCAGTACTTGCAAGATCATTTGCATACACATATGCAGATGGATCCCCCCCAGAGAATCAGACTTAAAATACATAGGTATAGTCGTTACTGGTGTGTGTTTAGGGCCTAAAAACCTGCTGACAGGTTCTCCTTAAAATTTAGAAGATTTATCTGAGTGGTTAATACTGGATTAGAAATCTCCCTAAGGCCACGTTCACACTTTGAGTATTTGGTGAGGTTTTTTTTTTACCTCAGTATTTGTAGTCCAAAACAAGGAGTGGATAGAAAATTCAGCAGTGGTGCCCGTGTTTCTATTATACTTTTCCTCTGATTGTTCCACTCCTGGTTATAGCCTATAAATACTGAGGTACAATACTAACCAAATACTCAGTGTATACGTTGCCTTATAGATACTGAGGTAAAAAAACGCACCAAATACTCAGTGTAAACAAAGCACGTGCTGCCGAGAACATGACGCCTTGTGGGGACCGAGCAATCGTTTTAACAATCTTTCTGTTCCCATTAATTTTTGTCCAACCTTAAACAGACCAATATTTGAGCGAAGAACAAGCTATATATCACTAATGGTGATTTTTTTTTTTTGGGTTTGTATAATCATTTTATCATGTCTGTGTTTTTTAGTAATAGTTATAGTTCTTAGATGAAGTTTTTGTTTACTTTGACTCCATTTTTTGTGTATTCAAAGAATTGGGTTTCACTGATTTCTGTGCACCTTGAGAGAGGAACCATGCTGAGGGCCATGGACAGGGCAGTGGTGAGGTCCATGGACATGGCCGTGGTCAGGTCCATAGACAGGGCACTGGTGAGGTCCATGGACAGGGCCGTGGTGAGGTCCATGGACAGGGCCGTGGTGAGGTCCATGGACAGGGCCGTGGTGAGGTCCATGGACAGGGCCGTGGTGAGGTCCATGGACAGGGCAGTGGTGAGGTCCATGGACAGGGCCGTGGTGAGGTCCATGGACAGGGCCGTGGTGAGGTCCATGGACAGGGCCGTGGTGAGGTCCATGGACAGGGCCGTGGTGAGGTCCATGGACAGGGCCGTGGTGAGGTCCATGGACAGGGCCGTGGTGAGGTCCATGGACAGGGCCGTGGTGAGGTCCATGGACAGGGCCGTGGTGAGGTCCATGGACAGGGCCGTGGTGAGGTCCATGGACAGGGCCGTGGTGAGGTCCGTGGACAGGGCCGTGGTGAGGTCCATGGATGGCCGTGGTGAGGTCCATGGATGGCCGTGGTGAGGGCCATGGACAGGGCCGTGGTGAGTTCAATGGACAGGGCCGTGGTGAGTTCAATGGACAGGGCCGTGGTGAGTTCAATGGACAGGGCCGTGGTGAGTTCAATGGACAGGGCAGTGGTGAGTTCAATGGACAGGGCAGTGGGGAGGTCCATTGACAGGGCAGTGGGGAGGTCCATTGACAGGGCAGTGGGGAGGTCCATGGACAGGGCAGTGGGGAGGTCCATGGACAGGGCAGTGGGGAGGTCCATGGACAGGGCAGTGGGGAGGTCCATGGACAGGGCAGTGGGGAGGTCCATGGACAGGGCAGTGGGGAGGTCCATGGACAGGGCAGTGGGGAGGTCCATGGACAGGGCAGTGGGGAGGTCCATGGACAGGGCAGTGGGGAGGTCCATGGACAGGGCAGTGGGGAGGTCCATGGACAGGGCAGTGGGGAGTACCATGGACAGGGCAGTGGGGAGGTCCATGGACAGGGCAGTGGGGAGGTCCATGGACAGGGCAGTGGGGAGGTCCATGGACAGGGCAGTGGGGAGGTCCATGGACAGGGCAGTGGGGAGGTCCATGGACAGGACAGTGGGGAGGTCCATGGACAGGGCAGTGGGGAGGTCCATGGACAGGGCAGTGGGGAGGTCCATGGACAGGGGCAGTGGGGAGGTCCATGGACAGGGCAGTGGGGAGGTCCATGGACAGGGCAGTGGGGAGGTCCATGGACAGGGCAGTGGGGAGGTCCATGGACAGGGCAGTGGGGAGGTCCATGGACAGGGCAGTGGGGAGGTCCATGGACAGGGCAGTGGTGAGGGCCATGGACAGGGCAGTGGTGAGGGCCATGGACAGGGCAGTGGTGAGGGCCATGGACAGGGCAGTGGTGAGGGCCATGGACAGGGCAGTGGTGAGGGCCATGGACAGGGCAGTGGTGAGGGCCATGGACAGGGCAGTGGTGAGGGCCATGGACAGGGCAGTGGTGAGGGCCATGGACAGGGCAGTGGTGAGGGCCATGGACAGGGCAGTGGTGAGGGCCATGGACAGGGCAGTGGTGAGGGCCATGGACAGGGCAGTGGTGAGGGCCATGGACAGGGCAGTGGTGAGGGCCATGGACAGGGCAGTGGTGAGGGCCATGGACAGGGCAGTGGTGAGGGCCATGGACAGGGCAGTGGTGAGGGCCATGGACAGGGCAGTGGTGAGGGCCATGGACAGGGCAGTGGTGAGGGCCATGGACAGGGCAGTGGTGAGGGCCATGGACAGGGCAGTGGTGAGGGCCATGGACAGGGCAGTGGTGAGGGCCATGGACAGGGCAGTGGTGAGGGCCATGGACAGGGCAGTGGTGAGGGCCATGGACAGGGCAGTGGTGAGGGCCATGGTCAGGGCCATGGTAAGGGCCATGGTGAGGACAATGGCTGGTGACTGTTGTCTTCACCATGTTGGGAACACTGTAAATTTAGAGTAAGGCGTTATATATTCAAAGCGCACTACATTCATGCAAAATGATGTTTTTGTTGAGGCTTCGACCATTATTTCTTTTCTACCAACAGTGAAATTGACACCAAGCTCAAAGAAAACTAATTTCCATTGCAAATGATTCAGTAATTGGTTATTATGGTTAGCGTCTTCGCTTCCAGGCTGTTGTGCTTCTATTTTTTCGTATTTGTGTATTTTTTTTTTCTTGCCGGTGAAAGAATGTCAACATCTACTTAACCCTGAATGAGTTTAAGTCCCCATTGATTTCGATTTGTGCTGAGGGACTTGCTTAAATGAGTATGTGGTTTTCCATTGTTCTACTCCATTTAAACAGAAGGCTAAGATAAAAAAAAATAAAGGGGGAGAAGATGTGAGCGAATACTGGAGTTAGATGACAGCTTATGAGCAGGAACTTAAGCACAGCCGGCTACATAACACAGATGTCTAAGGGAGTCATCTGCCAGCCATGCCTATCCCATGGTGCTGCACTTTCCCTAGGTGAACGCATTCGACACAGTGCTGTCAATGATGCAAATGGCACAATAGACTAGGATGCAAATTGTGAGCTCCTGCCGTGTAGCACTGCCCCATTAGCCGCTGACGGCCAGTGAGACGCATTGAAGGAGTGGTACTTTAAGAACTCAGGGGGCCACCAAAGGTCAAGCAGTCAGGGTCATTTGAATTGGAAATTGTCTGCGCTCTTGATTTTGAAAAGAAAGATGACTCTAGGGAATGACAGACATAGGGTGCTGTGTATAAATTATATCTATCCATTTCTCTCATATAGTATCTATCTACAAACAAAAGCATACAGCAGCACTCCGTAAGTGCTGTCATGCATGCAAACATAGAATATATGAAATTTACACTGCATGAGTGTTCTATGGGATATACTTCTAAATTAAGGTACTTGGCGCCAAAAATTTTCAAATTCTTTTCAGTTTTACATGTATTGTAGTGCACCTTTTGTAGGTGGTGACTGCCGACATAATAGGCTAAGCACTCTTCCCAATCAGCCTAAAGGCCACTTTACACGCTGCGATATCGGTACCGATATCGCTAGCGTGGGTACCCGCACCCATCGATTGTGCGACACGGGCAAATCGCTGCCCGTGGCGCACAACATCGCCCAGACCCGTCACACTACTTACCTGCCTAGCGACGTCGCTGTGACTGGCGAACCACCTCCTTTGTAAGGGAGCGGTCTGTGCGACGTCACAGTGACGTCACTAAGCGGCCGCCCAATAGAAGCGGAGGGGTGGAGATGAGTGGGACGTAACATCCCGCCCACCTCCTTCCTTCCTCATTGCCGGCGGCCGCAGGTAAGGAGAGGTTCCTCGTTCCTGTGGTGTCACACGGAGCGATGTGTGCTGCCGCAGGAACGATGAACTACATCGTTACTGCAGCAGCAACGATATTCGAGAATGGACCCCCATGTCACCGATGAGCGATTTTGCAAGTTTTTGCGATGATGCAAAATCGCTCATAGGTGTCACACGCAACAACTTCGCTAAAGCGACCGGATGTGCGTCACAAATTCTGACCCCAACGAGATCGCTTGAGCGATGTCGCAGCGTGTAAAGCGGCCTTTAGGAAATGTGCACATGTTGAGTATTTGCAGCACATCTTTTTGCATAAAAAAAATCAGAATGTCGGCAGGAAAAACACTGCGTGAATTCCGCACATTTTGCACGTGTGTTATTCTTGCATTTTTTTCCCCTATTGATTTCAATGGATGAAAAACACTGAAAAAATTGACATGCTGCACATATGAATAAAACAAAACAAAAACACTTTGATGGTTCAGATCTGCAAGGAAAAATAGGCAGCATGAGATTTCAGAAATCTCATTCACTTTGAAGGAACTGTAAAATGCAGCATTTGTTACCCCTGAAGAACATGCTGAAAAAAGTGCTGCAAAATGCAACGTGTGAGCAAGATCTAAGGCTTTTTTAGTTAGTGCTCAAACCTTCATTTTATAGGTATATTCTATACAGTGTGTCCACCCATATCATGTCCACCGCCATTAACTTGAGAACGGCAGCAGCTATAAGCATAGAAGTGGTGTCTAGGTATAGGAAAGTAGTCATGCGCTACGCAATGAAACCACCTATTGCGCCACCTGGTGGAAAACAACGGAGTTACCATTTTTATCTCGAAAACGGAACGAGGTAGAGAAAAAAAGTGAGTTAAAAAATTGTAGGGCATCATCAATTCAATATGAATTGACACCTTGCATACAGAAATTCTATGATATGAAACCCATGACCCCCCCCCCCAAAAAACATTGAATGCTGGTCACGCATATGGCGCTAATTTAACTTTGATGCTCAAAGTGGCCCCTGTCAGCGCAATGCACATCTGGACTCTGGACAGCATACTGTATCTTGCTGCACGTTGGGCAATATGGTAGGTGACACATCTACACAAGCATCTGTGATACGTCGTCGTAGGTCCTGCAATGTTGGTGGAGGGGTCGCATACACCTGCTGTTTGATGTGACCTCACAGAAAGAAGTCCAATGGGGTCAGGTCAGGTCAGGTGAGCGGAGGCCACTCCACACAGCCACCATACCCAATGCCTTGTAGGAAGGTCTCCATGAGGTATGGCTTCACGTCCGCAGCCTTGTGAGTTTTACACGTTCTAATCATAGCATTTCTGTATGCAAGGTGTCGATTCGTATTGAATTGATGATGTCCTGCAACTTTTTGCTTCACATTTTTTCTCTATCTCGTTCCGTTTTTGAGAAAAAAAATGCTAACTCTGTTGTTTTCTACCAGGTGGCGCTATAGGTGGTCTCATTGCGCAGCGCATGGCTACTTTACTATACCTAGACACCACTTCTATGCCTATAGCTGCCGCCGTTCTCAAGTTAATGGCGGTGGACAGGATATGGGTGGACACACTGTATAGCAGTTATGCAGTAGAAGTGTATATTGAATGAGGTTATATACTACATTTAGATTGATGGTCCTGGGTTCGATTCCCACCAAGGACACCATCTGCAAGGAGTTTGTATGTTCTCCCCGTGTTTGCGTGGGTTTCCTCCGGGTTCTCCGGTTTCCTCCCACACTCCAAAAACATACAGATAGGGAATTTAGATTGTGAGCCCCAATGGGGACAGTGTTGCCAATGTATGTAAAGTGCTATGGAATTATTAGCGCTATATAAATGAATAAATATTATTATATTATTATTATTATTATTATTATGGCCTATCCATAGGATACATCATCAATGTCTGATTGGCCGGGCTCTGACAATCTGGCACTCCCGCCGATCAACTGTTCTCGGTGCCGGCAGAAGGCAGCCAGAAATACTCAGTTGCGGAACTGCCCTGTCTTCTGATACCGGCCGAGCGCTACACACCAGCCTCCTATTAATTTGAATGGGAGGCGGATGTGCAGTACCCGGCCGCGGCCGCTATCAGTTGATGGGGCAGCTCCGGAACGGAGCATTTCCGACCGCCAGCAGCTGGCGCCGCCAGCAACAACAGCCGATCACACATTGATGACCTCTCCTAAAAATAGTTAATCAGAAAACTCATACTATGATAGTCATTTGAAAACTCAATTTAATTCAAAACACTTCCTATAGGACAAATAATCCAGAAGAAAAAAATGACTTGAAAAACATCACTTTTGTTAGAAAATATTTTTTTAATTTTTTAAAAAATATATTTATTAACAATTTGATTAAAAATAATATATAAACTTATGGAGCCTCCAATGCAAAAAAAACACACACAAAAAGGCTACTGGGAGTCTAAGCAGAATAATCACCCTAAAGCACTCCTAAAATGAGCAATACCACAACACAATAAAATTAGCTGCTAGTAATCCCTAGTATTATATGGTCAACCAGGGTGTCGATACACGCATAGTACAGTGAAGGAAAAATTCATACACCAAATTAACCCACCAGATACACTGCCTGCTGATAGTCCATTTGTATCCAAATTCCTGCAATACTAGTAACAATAGTGCCACAATTAATAGGTGAATATAGACTGCATACCTGCAAGTAACTAGATGCTGATATGCTCTCCCAGTACGCCTCTAAAGCCTGACGCGCGTTTCGTACACGTGACTTCGTCAGGGGGTGTGTCTCTTCTAAAGATAGGCCATCATTGTAAGAGTATTGGACAGCCCCTTTAATGTTTGCATACACCTTAGTGCTTACAGAGTGCTGCTGTATGCTTTTGTGTATTATGCAGTACCTGTTCACACTTCTTTCTGTGCTGGTCAATTTTTTTTTTATCTATCTCACTATCTATCTATCTATCCATCTATCGTGTATGTGGGTATGATCTGCTTTTCCTACCTTATACGACTGTTTGGAAGTTTTCCACAACCTACAAGAGCCAGTTATGATCCTAACCGTTGAGTTTCAGTACTTTACCTTGGGTATACTGTCAGTAAAATTGTTCCCTCCTGTCATATGTCACAAATACTTTGCACTTAGCTAATGTGTCATTTTCTTCCAGAATTCATTAACCATCTTCTAAGCGCGCTGCGTCTTTTTGGTCCAGGACAGAAAATTACCGATTTGTGCACAGAGCGTTAAAATAAAGGAACAAAAGATAAATCTGGCATCGTCTTAAGTGCAAAGAATATAAAGCCACAGATTTGTCACAGCTCATAGAAAATTAAGGCTACAATTACTCTTTTGTAAGAGGGGCAGCGCACAATATGGACATGTATATTAATCGTGTCGTCATTTAAATGAGAACAAACACCCAATGAATATTTTTGAATATAACGCTCCGTGCTTATCCACTCTCCATCGACGTAGACCTGAATATTCATTTTTTCATGCCTGAATTTACAGATGATGTCTCCACCTATGAATAATTATATAGGGTTAGGATTTTCCAGATGATCTCCGCATTCTTTGCTGGAACGGTCTCATTTCTATCTATTGTAAAATGTATAAAACATGGGAAATGGCTCCTTTTTTTGGATACAATAATACAATATGGCACTCGCCCATTCAATTCTATGGGTCTGGGGCAAAAATTGGATTTTCACAGACTGAGAATGGAGAAACTTTTTTTTTTTTTTAATTTTCCTCCATCTCCAAATTCTGATCACAGTGTGATTAGCATAATTTGACTGTCTCTACCACAATGGGCATCGGCTCTTTATTTACGGGCTACATACAGGTCTTAAGGCCGCTTTACACGCTACGATTTATCTGACGACCTCTTAAACGATGTAGCACGCCCAGATCGTTGATGCGATTTGCCGAGATTGCACATAGGTCGTTTATTAGCAGTCACACGTAACGATCTCAAAAACGACGCAACATCGCTCAGCGATATATTGTTTGACCAAGGCGGTTGTGTGGATGTTGTTCGTCGTTGGCAGGGTGTCAATTGTACCGATATGTCTGCTGCGTTCCAAACGACGAACAATATTTTGAAACTGAACGATGTGTCAACAATCAACGATTTTCACCCTATCTGCGATCGTTCAGAGACGCTCGTAGGTGTCACACGCAACGACGTCGCTAACTATGACAGAAGTGCGTCACGGAAACCATGACCCCGACGACATCTCGTCAGATAAATCGTAGCGTGTAACGCCGCCTTTAGGCTTCTTTCAGACGTCCGCTTTCTGGATCAACTTTTCTCTTTCCTTTTTGCCAGAGCTCGATCATTCCTAATAGAACTTTGTGAATACATCGACAACGCAACATTAGATGTTACCAAATTTCCTTGTCAGCACTCATTCCTACAAAGTCAGTAACTATGTCACCTGGTTAGATAGTGTCAGAGCAATGTAAGATGGTCATTCGTAAAATCCTGGAAGGGAGATATGTTTCACCAAGATTGATAGCCTCAGTGATGTAAACCCGGAATCATGCTCCATCATGTTAAATTTTGAGAGAGTTAATAGGCAATGACAGGGCCAGGTTTTTGTCAACCGTCATAGAGATTGATGGCTGTTCACATATCTCCACCTTGGGGTGTGGTCCGGACGGTAAAATGGAGACCTGGGGATTCATTCAGGTGTCTGTGTGTATGGAGGTGTGCAGACCTCCGTCTGAGTGCTCGTGCTAAAAGTGCCGGGTATTTACCTGTGCAGGCAGACCCCGCAACAGTATATGGACTATTAAGTTCTGTTTGTGCCGGACAAAGGCTGTTTTGTGTTTATTTTCAACTGGTTTATGAAGCCTAAATAAAACAGCTGAAGTTTAAACAAAAACCGAGCCTCCACAGCTTGTAGATAAATAGTTTTCAATTTATCCATAAGCTTCTACTATGAGTAATAGGGGAACACCAAGGGGTAAGAAAAGTTGCAGAATTATCTCATTTCACTGTATACAATAATATATTAATGCAGCTGCTTCGTATTGTTTGCATCCCTTTTTTTACAAATCAATCTCTGCTGCTCTGTATTTACTGTGATGGTGGGATAGGGTGGGTTGTGTATCATTTTGGGTAGCTTCATATTTTAGGCGTGTTGCTCTGTCCATTTTATGTATTATTTGTCCTGTCTGCAGGTTAATAACCCCCCTGCAGTGCTTCTGTTCCTTGGTGTAGGGGAGTGGGACTTGAAATCCACCCAAACTCTCTGCTTACCTGGGGGATTATTCACTCTGGCTGAGGAGAAGAGACAAGGAGGAAGATTTATCCTTTTGTGGGTGAAGCTGAGGCTCCCAAGAGAGACCTGAACATTTATCGCTTGCTTGACTATATCCATGTTCCTGGACTATTTTACCCTCTGTGTGTTGGATTATTTTATGGACCTTCTGGATTGCTTGGAATACATGGTCTTTGGGTTGTTCACCCATCTCTCGCTCTGTTGATTGTGTGATATCGGAGAAGGACCCAGTGACATTTACCATTGTATAAAAAGACCATCGGGCAACCGTATTGGCCAAAAATGACTGTATGCATGTTCAGCCCTACATTGTCTTCCTGGACAGAACTCTCTCTCTCTTCCTGTGACATTTCAGAGCATTACATGAGGTGCTGGTTTAGCCATCAATCAATACTTGTCACACGGCATTTTGCTCTAGTCTCGCCAAGTGTCATGGCGTCATCAGACAATGTTCAGACCACAGACTGACACTCCTCACTATACTTTCTCTGGTGCTTCTAAGTTGCACTGGCAGGCTCGGGTGTCGACCAGCTGTGTGCTCATAAGAGAGCAGACTAGCAGGAGTTAATTTCTGCTAGCCTACTGGTTACCTTTTGGATCACGTGTTGTGGGACACCCATCACAGGCCCTGAGCAAGGCAGATCAAAGTATTGTAGTGCGCCTGCGCAGGTTCTCAATGCCGGCAAGTGTGGATGATGTAGGACGCGTCATGCAACCAGGCTTCAGAAGAAGGAGGAGAAAGATGACTGGAAGAGGAGGCGCCGGTACTAGAGAACGGAGACACCCATCTGACCAGTCTCCACTGCACCGCCCCTTAGGGGAGTATTATAAAAGGATTTTTACGTTCTACACAGTGGCCTGGGCTCTTATATGCAGCATGTTTGAATGCTGGTGGCCACAGCTTATAGTCACCAAATCTGGTGACAGGTTCCCTTTAAGTGACTTGGACCTGCGTTCATCTGATCGCTTCTTCTGTGTATTGTATTGCCGTATATAGTTTAATTAGTGTTCACCTATGAAGCCCAGTGGCTGGATGTTATAGGAGGACTAAGATAACAGCCATCGGTGTCTTTGGCATATGCCCCAGGCTACCTGAACAACCTGTTGGCACCCTATGATCTCATAGTGAGATACCAATGGGAGCCAGACTGACAGTCACACTATTTATGTCACTATTAATGATTGACAGCAGCATTTAAATAAATAAGAATAAAAATCAGAGGAATCTCTAGTCCTTGTTATCACAGGAAGATGTGGGCTGTATGACACAGCCAGCACCAGCAATTAGAGGAGTGGGCTCAGATCCTCATCCCACTCTATTCACCAGTACTTGGCATATCTTGACTTAACGTATTACGTAACACATCGGGAAAGGGATAAATTCAGTCGATGGCCATGGGAGGTTTTTTACCTCAGTATTTGTAGCCAAAACCAGGAGTGGGTGATAAATACAGCAGTGGTGCCCGTGTCTATTATACTTTTCCTCTGATTGTCCCACCCCTGATTTTGGCTACAAATTCTGAGGTAAAAAAGTCACCAAATACACAACGTGTGAACGTGGCCTTAAAAGCGATATTGCCTCTTTAGCAGTTAGATTTAAATTGCTCGATCCTTTGTGTTTAGGGTATAAGCAGCTGTCACAGGAGTACTCTTATTCTTTAAAAATGTCAAGCTTTATAGAAGTAGAAGAATCCTATGCAACTTGACCTATGGCTGAGAAGTTGAATGGTGGCGGTAGTTATGTTGTCGTGAGTGTGTCGAGCCCTCCTGAGATCTCGGGGGGATCGAGGATCAGATGGTCACAGTTTAGTTGATTGCAGGTCCATTTAAAACCTGCTCATCATTTATCCTGAGTAGGAGTGTAATTAATTCCATGCGGTGCGGAAAGGGTTAAGGTTTCCTTTCTATTTTACGGAGACTGACTTGTAGCTGTTAATCTTAGGTGCAGTCATGCTCTTATGCTATACAAACCCATTCCTCACACTCTCCTATGCCGGCTATAGTTCATTCTATCCTGACCTGTGAAGGAGTTGTCTCTGGAGAATGCTGTGGTTCTCTGTCCAGCAGGATTTGGTGGAGTCCCTCTCAGGAGAGAATTGGAATTTGTTCTCCCTTGTTTGTCCACCCATCAGTGTGTTGCTTGCTTGTATATTAGTAGTAAGAGTAGTGTCTTGCTGGTCTGCTCACTAGTCAGGGCAAGTCCAGGGTGACCCAGGGCCTAGGTATGTGATTGCGCACGGGGAGAAGGACTCGTCTAGGGACGTTGGGGAGCTCACGGATCAGCAACAGGTGAGTTAAGTGGTGGCCCCTCTCCCTAGTGTCAGGGTCTACCATTAAATTTTCCCTAGGGTACCCCTCCTCTTGCGCCGCATGTGGGGCATTTCCTTGCCCTGGTATGACACATGGTCTTGTCCATGACCATAAGATTTGTCCATGGCATTCTAAACAGTCTTCCCTTTATACCAATATGGTGTCTTAGATCAGCTTTTTGGACTTTAACATCTATCCATGTAATGTGATAATTGTCTAACATTCATTTGCACAACGCTCTCTGTCCTGACTTCCGCATACACATGAGCACTCACTTGAGCTAAAGTTCGTCTTTTTAATGGGGAGAGAGGAAAAAGCCATTGCCAGACTCCTTTGGGGAGGGTTTACACCCCCTGAAAACAAAAGGATCAGCTGTTGTTATTCCAATGTCGGGATCCTTCTTTTACCCAACATCATCTGTCAGGGGAGACCAACCTCCCGTACTCGTCAGCTGTTTCTGCTGAAGTTGGGGGGCGTCGGACATCTTTTATCTACTGTTTACAGGGCTCTTAGGACATTTACTGTCATAGGTTACTAAATTAAAAAATGTATTTTGTTTTTTTTCTGTATAAACCCCCCCCCAAATATTTAATTTTAGATATTTTGTCTTTATGCCTTCCATGTGTTCGGAATCCGTGTGCAACATTGCGGAACAAGCACTAAAGCTACTCATAATAATAAGATTATTAATCCCAGGGGGGTAAAATATGTTATCTTGTTACTAATACTGATAGTAATCTGTCCTCGAGAGGAGGCAAAGCCGGCTGATCTGCAGGACATCTTGGGCGGTGTCATCCCGGGGAGCAGAGTAGACTTCATCTGGAGCAAGGACAGGGACACAATATGCTTTGTGCCGCTCTCCGGGGACACATGAATGCAGATGAAGAATCCTCCCAGGCCTAACGTTTTCGGAGCAGTGTCAGAATAATGGATGTTGAGCACATGTCAAGCATTTGTTAATTTCTCTGTTATTTGGAGTTTATCTACCATGATCAATCTAGTAAACGAGCGCTTGGCTCCTGTGGCATGTGCCATTGAAATGGTGATTAGGCAGGCTAGCGGAGCCTTCTGCCTTCTAGTTTCCGTCTTTGCCAGGTAACCAGCTACGTATGAATAGCAATCGCTTTCCAATTAAGGGCCAGTTTACAGTTTAAATTGGTGGAAATGTATTTGGAAACTGCCACATTAACTTAATGCTTTGCGGCTAACAAAAGTCCTCTACTCGATTTTAATTCTCCACTTAACAAGGACGAAATGAACCCAGGATAATGCGATTAGGAAGGAGATAAATACGGAAACCTCCCTCCGCTCTTCTGTTTCATAATTGCAAATATAATGCTGTTTTGTCTTTTGGAAATGTAAATGATGATTTCGGTGTTTGCCAGAGGGAGATCAGTTTCAATTTGCACATGACCAAAGAAAAAAAACAAACAATGGGAAGTATAGGATGTAGGCTCCGAAGCCCTCAAATCTAAAAGCTCATTACTTCACCTGCATATTTTCGTAACCATGTCACAGATAGTGGGATGAGAAAAGATGTAGAACGGAAGCTCTTCCAATACTCGTGTAGATGACTGAAGAAGAACTGGACAGACGAGAAGATCGAATTGGGTCTTATCCGGGAAAATAAAGGCATGTGACCGGGTTGATAGCTCACTAATAATAAAGCATCTCACACAGAGGCCGCGTAATCCCTGGGAGGAAGAACGGTCAGATGGATAATGAAACGGGTTAAAACCGCCGGCCGTGGAATGAAGAATGATCCAAAATCGTGGCACTCATGACTTGTAGTCAAGGCGTTTCTGAGAATTCTCAAACAAATTCCACGATTTTGGACTATCGTTCATTCCACGGCAGTGCGGTTGTAACCCTTTCATCCTTCATCTGACCGATCAATACTTGTGTAGCTATCAGTATATGTGCACTAAGGAAGGTCTCCTACTTGAGAACACCACTCTTCATGTGGTGTGAACTCCATGCTTAACTTTGTCTTTGGAAAACCATTTTTTTCGGCAATTTTTAGTGGTCTTCTCAAAGATATTTCAATGGAAAACACAACCATACATTCCCAAATGGTCTTTATCATCTAGCCCAGTGATACACATCCCAATGGGAATAGTGGGGTCTAAGGGGAAAATGTTTCTCCTTGCGGAGACTGACAAACCTAAAGACTGCTTTAGACACAACGAGATCGCTAGCGATCTCGTTAGCGATGTGACACGCCAGATCGTAGATACGATTTGCCGAGATCGCACATAGGTCGTCTTTGTAGTGCCGGTCACAAAACGACCTATGTGCGATCTCGGCAAATCGTATCTACGATCTGGCGTGTCACATCGCTAGCGATATCGTTCTGTGTAAAGCAGTCTTTAGTCATATGACAAGACTCGTTAAAGGGTTCCTTTTGACTTTTAGGATTGCTACTTCCTATAGGTGGCACTAGAGTTTGTCTCTTTCCTCCGTGAAGAGACAATTTGCAGTGGGAATAGTGACCGTGGAATAATGCAAGTTGTTGGTCAGGGCTCAGTTCATTACACCCAGTTGCAATAGAACTCAATTGACAGTGCTCTTAAACGTGTTTCTTCGTTAACTAACACCAACCCACTGCTGTTACCTGATAAAGAAGTCTATTTGTCTTCAAAACGCGTTGTATTATAACAGCAATGAAGTTCTATATGCACCTAGAGACTGGGGTAGTAGATTGAGCCCCGACCAACAACTTCCATTATTCCGTTGTCACAAAAAGAAAAAAATACTGATCTTACAACATTTCAATAGTTATTGATACTTGGATCAGACTTAACATGGATGATAAATTCTGCTGGTGAAGATCCGCAATCTTGGAGACAAGTGAGAAAAATCTGCATTTCCAGTGGTAATTTAATAAATCTTTATTTTGGATATATTAAAAAAAGTATTCCCATTAGGTAGTAAAACTGACGCATTTCTGGCTCTAAGTACACCCTTAGGCCGGTGTCACACGGTACAATATATATCGGGCGATACGTCGTCGGGGTCACGGATTCCGTGACGCACATCCGGCATCGTCAGACATATTGTACCGTGTGACACCTCCGAACGACTGTGAACGAGCAAAAATACTCACCTTATCGCTGCTCGTTGACACGTCGTTCATTTTCAAAAAGTCGGTCTGTGCTCTGGTTGTTCATCGTTCCCGAGGCAGCACACATCACTCCGTGTGACACCCCGGGAACGACAAAACAGCTTACCTGCGTCCCGCTGGCAATGCGGAAGGAAGGAGGTGGGTGGGATGTTATGTCCCACTCATCTCCGCCCCTCCGCTTCTATTGGCCGGCCGCTGTGTGCCGTCGCCGTGACGCTGAACGTCCCTTCCCCTTCAGAAAGAGGTTGTTCGCTGCCGACAGCGACGTCGCTTGGGAGGTAAGTGCGTGTGACGGGGGTTAACGACTTTGTGTGCCACAGGCAACTAATTGCCCGTGACGCACAAACGACGGGTGCGGGTACGATCGCTCGTGCGATCGCACACTAGATCGTCCCGTGTGACGCCAGCCTTAGTCCTAGTGCTGCAAATAAGGGCATACTTAGCGTCAGTTTTTTTCTAACAATTTTTCTCACTTTTCTTCAATATTCCATTGTCATTACTTTGTCTTGTCTGCTTACCGAACCCTTCCTTAGATCTTGGCGGTGTGAGAGCCGGCAGCCACCTGTTTTTTTCCATGTCCTTTTGGATTTCATGCTGCTAACATATCTTCATCAGATGAAAGGAATAGGGTTTATGGCAAATTTGGAAATATGGGTGGTCAAGAAAGTTTCAAACCCATTATCAGATACAAGAGGACTTGAAACACCAAATATGTATAGAAAGACTTAATTCTACAGGCTATTCAAGATTTTTTTTTGTTTTGACCCCTATATTTGGTCTTCATCAGACATAATAAATTCTTATGTAGGTATATGCCTTGAAGATGTTGATACTCTCAAAATCACTGAGATTTATAGATAAATCAGATTGCTGTTCTGTATAGATGTAATTGGGCGGTATAGCAGAGCATCTTACACGCTGTTGGAGATTGCACCCTCCAACAGCATGCAAGACGCTGTGCTATACTGCTCCATGACATCTATACAGTACAGCAATCTGATTTATTTATAAATCTCACGGTGATTTTAACATCATCTTATAGGCATATCCGTACACAAGAATCTATTGTGTCTGATGAAGACCCAAATAAAAGGGTCGAAACGTTCCATCACCTTTTGTATTGCTCGTAAAATAAAGTCCTTATATTCATTTTTAGTGTGCCAAGTTCTCGTTCACCAGATGAGTTTTTTTTACTATTTTTTTCCTTATCGCTTTCTAATCAGATAGTGGTGTCCTATGAAGCTCGCTTTATTTTTTATGTAAGGATGCACATTCTGTTTGGTTCCTGGACTTTTTTAGATTCACTCAAGCCAAACAGTCAAATAATTTGTGTCAGAAATCAGTGGCACACATACTAAGTCACCGGTCACTGTACTCCTTCCAGCGTGATGCACTTTTGAAGTCTTGACTTTGAAGGTTAACCACTTTACATTATATATTCCATGCTATCTTTGGCCCCCAATTTTTTGAGAAACTATCATCATTAAAGGAACAATAAATCATTAGTATTTTTATGGCCAACTTACGGTCTATAAGGCCAGATACACACATCCGCGTGTCGGTCAAAGTGCTGACCGTGATGCATGGACTGCAACGTGACCCCAACTTGACAGCCTCATATATGTCACTGAGGCCGTTGAGCTCTGTGGGAACACTCGCTGCCGGTATGAGAAACCATGGATTTGTGAATGCGGCCTTAGCCTTTTAGTGTTTTTGAGTGCACTTGGTAACATCTCAGTAACATTGGAAGTGATTTTGTGGAGTGAGATCCTCATGGCTTTTAAACAATTATAATTGGAATAATGTTTTATCCACCATTGTTTGTGGGTAGGGTGAAAAGACTTGTGTAAGGAAACAAGGAAAGCATAATTAGCTGTTATCCAGATTAAAATGGTGAAAGGGGCAGTTGTGCTAACCTAGTGGGGTTGTGTGAGGCATGGCACTTAAAGGATATCAAGCAGGGTTCCATTTGCTGCACTTCCACAATTGGCAAATATGGTAATGTGGGTTGTTAGAAGATAGCGGATGACCTGCGAGGATTCCGAATCGGCTGAAAGTATTAGAAGTTCGGTGGTTACCCTATGCATTTTGAAGTATTCCAACTTTTTCTTCAGGAGAACCACACAGATCTCTAAGGTACACCTGAAGAAGAAGTTGTAATACTTCAAAATTACTAGAGAATGAACCGCACTACTAGTACTTTCACTAGAGTTTGAATCCTTGATTGGTTTGTGTGGAAGGTAGATATGAGCGGGTCACTTCGTTCAACGACATCCAGGTCAGTGCTCTCTGGTTGTGGACAGGAGCTATGAAATTTTCCTTACCCTCTGAGATCCCGGGCTCAGTGTTACGTCACCGCCGGAGTCTGCTCCAGCGACTTCTGCTCCGGACGCCAGGCGACGCCGTGTTCCTGCTGTGGATGGTGCTGGTGATGGGAGAGAAGTCGATGCCAGCGGCACCAGTGGACGCAGGCTCCGATCATCCACTGGGCTGGGTTAGCTTGGGATCTGCAGTACCGCTGGCTGACTGTGGGTGGCATGTGTCTTCCAGCTGAAGTTGCCAGCGTTCAGCTACAGTCAATGGGAAGACACCACACCCTTCTTATTTCCCCTCCTGTCACATGACCACTGCCAGAGATAGTTCTGATTTTCCTGGCTCCTGTTACGTCCTATTCTGTTGGTGATTCCTGTGTTGACTTCTGCGTGTTTTGACTACCCTTCTGCCTACTGTTTTTGTACCTTGCTGCCCGACCCGGATCTGACCTCTGCTACGTTTGCTGACTACGTCATTGCCTGACGATTCTGTCCCTGTTCCGCAATTCCTGGTTTGACCCTGCATGACGACTACTCTCATCGGACTGCAGCCTTCCACAGGTAGTGATCTCCAGTTCTCTGTGTAATTCCAAATCCCTGTATAGGGGTTAAAGGGTTTCAGGGTTCTGGGGGTCCTACTTGGTGAGTGGCTTCCCTCTAGCCTCCCCTTTACAGCCCATTTGAGTCTGTGGATCCAGGCAGGCGTTACACTCAGCTTGTGATTAGCTGGGCTGGTGAGACATCACCTTTGCATCTCACAAATGACGTCACGTCAGGCTAGCAAATCAAGCGCCGCATCAGGGAACCAGGAAGCTTAGGAAATTCGCACAACCCCTGTCCAAAATCTGAGAGCACTGAACTGGACTGTTCACTTGGCATTGACCGATCGATCTGCTCATCTTTAGTTAAAGGGGTTATCCAACTTTAACTTTTTTTTTTTTTTTTTATTGGCTGAAGGTGATGTAAAACAATTGTGGTCAGTCAGTGGTGGCAGAAGTGACCTGCTGTACAACTTCTATCACTGCTCTGCACGAAGATGCACAATACCAGTGGTGAGGACCTTAGATGCTACGGAGGACTGTAGCAGACCAAAAAAAAAACCGGGAGGACAACCGGTGCAGCAGTACTGGATTTGTAGAGGAAAGAGGAGATGTGTGTGTATATATATATATTTGTGTGTATATGTGTATATATATATGTGTATGTATAGATAATATTACAGTACAGACCAAAAGTTTGGACACACCTCCTCATTCAAAGAGTTTTCTTTATTTTCATGACTCTAAAAATTGTAGATTCACATTGAAGGCATCAAAACTATGAATTAAAACATGTGGAATGCAATGCTTAACAAAGTGTGAAACAACTGAAAATATGTCTTATATTCTAGGTTCTTCACAGTAGCCACCTTTTGCTTTGATTACTGCTTTACACACTCTTGGCATTTTCTTGATGAGCTTCAAGAGGTAGTCACCGGAAATGGTTTTCCAACAGTCTTGAAGGAGTTCCCAGAGATGCTTAGCACTTGTTGGCCCTTTTGCCTTCACTCTGCGGTCCAGCTCACCCCAAACCATCTTGATTGGGTTCAGGTCTGGTGATTGTGGAGACCAGGTCATCTGGCGTAGCACCCCATCACTCTCCTTCTTAGTCAAATAGCCCTTACACAGCCTGGAGGTGTGACTGGGGTCCATGTCCTGTTGAAAAATAAATGATGGTCCAACTAAATGCAAACCGGATGGAATAGCACGCCTCTGCAAGATGCTGTGGTAGCCATGCTGGTTCTGTATGCCTTCAATTTTGAATAAATCCCAAACAGTGTCACCAGCAAAGCACCCCCACACCATCACACCTCCTCCTCCATGCTTCACGGTGGGAACCAGGCATGTAGAGTCCATCCGTTCACCTTTTCTACAAAGACATGGTGGTTTGATCCAAAGATCTCAAATTTGGACTCATCAGACCAAAGCACAGATTTCCACTGGTCTAATGTCCATTCTATGTGTTCTTTAGCCCAAACAAGTCTCTTCTGCTTGTTGCCTGTCCTTAGCAGTGGTTTCCTAGCAGATATTTTACCATGAGGGCTGCTGCACAAAGTCTCCTCTTAACAGTTGTTCTAGAGATGAGAAGCTGTGTCCAAACTTTTGGTCTGTACTGTGTATATATATATATATATATATATATATATATATATATATATATATATATATATATATATATATATATATATATATATATATATATATATATATGCAGCTTTTTTTTTTTTTAAATAAATAAAATGACCCCGTCATCTGATTAGATTTTCATTTTTCGATCTGTTTTGATTGCTACGCTTTGTTTAATGCGGCGAGCCTTCACAGCTTTCACATTACATTAATCAGAAGATTTTATCTACAGGTTTATTTTTTGGAACGAGACTCCAACTCCTGTCATTTAGAGCTGGAAATGTGGTGGAGCGCTGGCATCTGTCCATTTTTTTGTGGCATGGCCTGCTTTTCATAAGTTATAGCACAGCTGATGGGACTTTTTTAATATACAACGTGGTGCACAGGGCATCCGGGCACACTTGAGGGTATACAAAATCAGCCATTTATCACCCAGAAAGAAGTGACTCTTTTGCATTTGTATTGAGTTCAAGTCCGTTTTTTACGTCCGTCATCTGTATCTCCGTTTTATATAGCCGTATATCCATACAGCATAGAGTTTTTACATGAACAGTTTATTAATAAGATAGTGTGTGTATGTGTAAAATTAAGAGACCACTGCAAAGTTTTCAGTTTTTTTATTTTTCTCTTTATAGGTATATTTTTGAGTAAAATGTAAATTGTTCCTTTATTCTATAATCTACTGACAATGTCTCAGATTTTCCGAGCAATACATTTTGTATTTATTTTCTGAAAATGAGAAATGGTCAAAATAACAAAAAAAACCAAACAATACATTGTTTCCAGACCTCAAATAATGCAAAGAAAACAAGTTCATCATCATTTAGAAACAACAATACTAATGTTTTATTTCAGGAAGAGTGCATAAATCAATATTTTGTGGAATAACCATGATTTTTAATCCCAGCTCTCCTGCGTCTTGGCTGCTTTCCACCAGTTTTCACACTGCTTTTGGGTGACTTTCTGCCGCTCCTGGTGCAAAAATGTAAGCAGTTTTTTGCTTGATGGCTTGTGACTATCCATCTTCCTCTTGATAACATTCCAGAGGTTTTCAATGGGGTTCTGGTCTGGAGATTGGGCTGGCCATGACAGGGTTTTGATGTGGTGGTCCTTCATCCATACCTTGATTGACCTAGCTGTGTGGCATGGTGCATTGTCCTGCTGGAAAAAACAGTCTTCAGAGTTGGGGAACATTGCCTGAGCAGAAGGAAGCAACTGTTTTTCCAGGATAACCTTGTATGTGGCTCGATTCATACGTCTTTCGCAAAGATGTTTGTTGAATTTTCTTTACCTAATTTTCAGCTTTGCCCAACACCTGGTCGTCTAATGGCTAGACGGAAATCTGGAGAGGCGTACAAGCCATAGTGTTTTGCACTCGCTGTGAAATTTGGTGGAGGATCGGTGATGATCTGGGGATCCTTCAGTAAGGCTTTTCATGTTATATGTTGGAGCAGGAAATTTTGGAAGTGTAATAATCTGAACTATTTTGACTAAGGCCAAATTGTGATGGCTATATAAGTGGGGCAACGGATCTCCAAAACAGGTCTAGTGGAGTGTTCCTGCTATGCAGTGATTAATATATATCAAGACTAATCCAAGGCTGTTCAACCGGTGAACAAAAGACCGGGTCATGGGCGCCCAGTGATCACCGATATGTGTCTGATCCATGGAGGCCACTCTTTACAAGTCACAGGAGGAACAGTATCTGCAGCTATTGCCTTGGCGCAGCACCTATAGAGATGGTACGGCTTCAACAGGTCAGAGCTTCAGAAAATGAGAAATGGTCAAAATAACAAAAAAAAAACCAATACATTGTTTCCAGACCTCAAATAATGCAAAGAAAACAAGTTCATCATCATTTAGAAACAACAATACTAATGTTTTATTTCAGGAAGAGATCAGAAATCAATATTTAGTGGAATAACCATGATTTTTTAATCCCAGGCTTCATACGTTTTGGCTGCTTTCCTCAGGTCTTTCACACTGCTTTTGGGTGACTTTCTGCCACTCCTGGTGCAAAAATGTAAGCAGCTTCAACAGGTCAGAGCTTCAGTGGGTTCATTTTGGTGGAGGAGCGAAGATAGAATATACACATGTGGTCAAAATTGTTGGTCCCCTCGTTTAACGAAAGAAAAACCCACAATGGTCACAGAAATAACTTGAATCTGACAAAAGTAATAATACAAAATCTTTGAAAATGAACAAATGAAAGTCAGACATTGCTGCTTTTCTGCTTCCACAGAATTTTTCTAAAAATAAAACTCATGAAATCGACCTGGACAGAAATGATGGTCCTTCCTTAACTGAATATTTTATTGCACAATCTTTTGAGGCAATCACTGCAATTAAATTTGAAATTGCAACACCAAGAAGGAAAAAGTATGGAATTATGGAAATCACAGGATGGATAAACATATTCCTGATATACAAATTTTGAAAAAAAAAATTGAAACAACATTTTCATATTGGTATGAGCATAATATGCAGAAATCTCAGCACTTAGGGGTACTTTGCACGTTGCGACATCGCTAGCTGATTGTAGCGATGCCGAGCGCGATAGTACCCGCCCCCGTCGCACATGCGATAACTTGTGATAGCTGCCGTAGCGAACATTATCGAAACGGCAGCTTCACACGCACTTACCTGCCCTGCGACATCGCTCTGGCCGGTGACCCGCCTCCTTCCTAAGGGGGCGGGTCGTGCGGCGTCACAGCGACGTCACACGGCAGGCGGCCAATAGAAGCGGAGGGGTGGAGATGAGCGGGACGTAAACATCCCGCCCACCTCCTTCCTTCCGCATAGCCGGTGGAGGCAGATAAGGAGATGTTCCTCGCTCCTGCGGTGTCACACACAGCAATGTGTGCTGCCACAGGAACGAGGAACAACATCGTATCTCCTATTGGTGCGACATTATCAAAATGTCCGATGCTACACAGATCACCGATTTACGACACTTTTGCGATCGTTTATCGGCGCATCTAGGCTTTACAACGTTGCGACGTCGTTACAGACGCTGGATGTCGTCACTTTCGATTTGACCCTGACGATATCGCAGTAGCGATGTCGCAACGTCCAAAGTACCACTTAATCTCGGCTGCAATCACTAAGGTTATTAATGGTTGTCTGTAGAATGTTTTGCTGCACTGAATGCACTTGGACAAATCATCAAGATCCGCTGCTGGCAGCTCCCTTTGCATTTGCCAATGAATGATGTCCCAAATGTGGTCAATGGGAGACAAGTCTGGAGACACTACAGGACACGGAACCTGAAACACTGAACGCAGCCATGCTGTCATGACTTCCTTCACTATTTACATTGGCCATCGCCATAGCTGAAAACAGCTGATTGATAGGTGTTACCTGATGTTGGGTCTTCACTGATCCAATATTAATAACCTAAACTAAGGGCTCATGCAAAGAACAAATTTGTACGAGTGCTATCCATTGTTCTGCATTGGTCCCCATGTTATTCTATGGGGCCCAACAAATGTCTGTTTTTTTTTCCACGGACAGTGTCTGTCCAAGAAAAAAATTGCAACATGCACAATTTGCCGCCAGAAATCTGATGGCACTTGCTCATTCAGCTCTGTGTGACTATAGATGATATCCGAGTGTGGTCCGATTTTCCGGACTAACAATATAGAGAAGATGGGGAATAGTTTTGTTCCACCTTTGACGAAAACCAGGTCAAACGCTGATCAGAGTATAGTTGAACCAATTTTCTCGGATGAGAGAAAAACAAATGTGTGACCGCATCCTAAGGATCAGTCATGAATCCCGTAATCCCCAATAAAGCCCCAATAAAAATCAGGTCCATGGTCATCTCACCCTCTCACGAATGGGTCCCAAGTCATGTCTGTTCCTACACATGGCATATGGGCATACTTTCTCTAGAAATACTGTAGATTTTGCAGGATGGCGTTAACGTTATAACGTTAGTGATGTAAAATATCTTCCAGTGCATTGTTGCAGTTGGCAATGACATCTATGATCAGCTACTACTCCCTGGTGCAATTTCTTGTGAGGTTTTTGCAGCTCCACTGAGTTTTATGTCTTTGGCGCAGTGGAGAGTCTTTAATACCGCAGGTAAAGCAATGCTTAACTATTTGTTATAGCTCCGCAGCCGGCAGCTAATCCTGATCCAATAAAGGCGTTGAGATGTAAGGGTTAATCCTGCATAATTACGTACTGCGTTCAGAGCTCTCTCCAGACTAATTAAGGACGTCTGGCTCAATATGCTCGGTTAGGCTCCCTCCATACTTTCTGCATTAGTGCATCTCTCTCGGAGGACAACATCATAAACGTGTGGGATCATTACTACTCTCAGCATGTTAGTCTGATCAGTTTGGACTTAATATTTTCATGAAAATTTAAAATTATTCATTTAGTTTGACTTTTTTTTTTTTTTTATTATAAAGAGGTATTCTGATGATAGCATGGTCAAATCTTTAAAGGTCTATTCCCAATCACTGGCTATCTGGCCACCAGGACCACCAACGATCCGGAGAACGGGGCCCTGGATCCCAGCGCTGCAGAGTCTTGAATGGAATGGAGCTGCACGTGCTTTGACCCCCCAACTCCATTAATTTTCTGTGTAACTACTGGAAATAGTTTGGTACTGAATATGGCTTTCTCCGGCAGTGCCATAGTTATAGGCGTTGAGTGTGCACACCTCCCACTCTACTCATGATGTGGCTCTACAAAGCCTGGTGCTAGTAGGCTCCAAGTCCTTATCGCAGAATTGCTGAAGGTCCCAGATGCAGAACCCTCATAATCAGTATGTTCTCCCCTAATTTACAGATAGGGATAACTTACTATTTTGGGAATAACCCATTAAACCTGGCATGAGCATGAGGGCTGATTATGAGGGACCCTGGGTGATACTGGGGTCCCACCTATTTGGACAATGGGGGCCCACTGTTCCATTAAGTGAAATGGTCAAATCTATCTGCAGACTAAATGGAGAGGTGGTCAAATGATTAGAGTTCTTCCTGTTACTTGCATAGACTTAAAGGTTTGTTTTAGCTAAATACACTCTTGACCAGGGTCTTGGATTTAGTGAAGATGATAAAATCTGCCTTACTCACTGCTTGTCACCTCTGTGGATCCATAGCAGGCTTCTCCAGTGTCTGTGGATCCATACCAGGCTGCTCCAGTGTTTGTGGATCCATAGCAGGCTGCTCCAGTGTCTGTGGATCCATACCAGGCTTCTCCACTGTCTGTGGATCCATACCAGGCTTCTCCAGTGTCTGTGGATCCATAGCAGACTTCTCCAGTGTCTGTGGATCCATACCAGGCTTCTCCAGTGTCTGTGGATCCATACCAGGCTGCTCCAGTGTTTGTGGATCCATACCAGGCTTCTCCAGTGTCTGTGGATCCATAGCAGACTTCTCCAGTGTCTGTGGATCCATAGCAGACTTCTCCAGTGTCTGTGGATCCATACCAGGCTTCTCCAGTGTCTGTGGATCCATACCAGGCTGCTCCAGTGTCTGTGGATCCATACCAGGCTGCTCCAGTGTTTGTGGATCCATTGCAGGGCGCTCCAGTGTCTGTGGATCCATTACAGGCTTCTCCAGTGTCTGTGGATCCATACCAGGCTTCTCCAGTGTCTGTGGATCCATAGCAGACTGCTCCAGTGTCTGTGGATCCATACCAGGCTTCTCCAGTGTCTGTGGATCCATACCAGGCTTCTCCAGTGTCTGTGGATCCATACCAGGCTTCTCCAGTGTCTGTGGATCCATACCGGGCTTCTCCAGTGTCTGTGGATCCATACCAGGCTTCTCCAGTGTCTGTGGATCCATAGCAGACTGCTCCAGTGTCTGTGGATCCATACCAGGCTTCTCCAGTGTCTGTGGATCCATACCAGGCTTCTCCAGTGTCTGTGGATCCATAGGAGGCTTCTCCAGTGCCTGTGGATCCATACCAGGCTGCTCCAGTGTTTGTGGATCCATAGCAGGCTGCTCCAGTGTCTGTGGATCCATAACAGGCTGCTCCAGTGTTTGCGGATCCATTGCAGGGCGCTCCAGTGTTTGTGGATCCCTAGCAGGCCGCTCCAGTGTCTGTGGATCCATAGGAGGCCGCTCCAATTTTTGTAGATCCATTGCAGGCTGCTTCAGTGTCTGTGGATCCATATCAGGCCGCTCCAGTGTTTGTGGATCCATAGCAGGCCGCTCCAGTGTTTGTGGATCCATAGCAGGCTTCTCCAGTGTCTGTGGATCCATAGCAGGCTGCTCCAGTCTTTGTAGATCCACTGCAGGCTTCTCCAGTGTCTGTGGATCCATAGCAGGCCGCTCCAGTGTTTGTGGATCCATAGCAGGCCGCTCCAGTGTTTGTGGATCCATAGCAGGCTTCTCCAGTGTCTGTGGATCCAAAGCAGGCCGCTCCAGTGTTTGTGGATCCATAGCAGGCCGCTCCAGTGTTTGTGGATCCATAGCAGGCCGCTCCAGTGTTTGTGGATCCATAGCAGGCCGCTCCAGTGTTTGTGGATCCATAGCAGGCTTCTCCAGTGTCTTTGGATCCACAGCAGGCCACTCCAGTGTTTATAGATCCATTGCAGGCTGCTCCAGTGTTTGTGGAACCATAGCAGGCCACTCCAGTGTTTGTGGATCCATAGCAGGCTTCTCCAGTGTTTGTGGGTCCATATCAGGCCGCTCCAGTGTTTGTGGATCCATAGCAGGCCGCTCCAGTGTTTGTGGGCACATCGCCGGCCTTTCCAGTGTCTGTAGATCCATAGCAGTGGAACTCAAAGACCTGTGGTGGAACGCACACCCACACACACACACACACAGATACCATACTGCTCTGGGGGCCTGGGTCGCAATGCAGTGGAACACTAGGACCTGCGGTGGAATGCAGGTCCATCATGAATTCCACTGCATGTCCCTATACTCCACTGCACTGCGTCCCAGGTTCCCCTGCCAGCCAGAAGCAATACGGTATTACCGGTTGTTTGTGTGTGTGTTGGCTGGAAGCAGGGGAGGACCGCTGTGGAGCACACCTGCTGCGACTGCACGCCGAGGATCGTAGAATAACAGGAGCAACAGAGACGTTCGGGCACTGGTAAGTATGATTATCCTGGGAGGGTGGACGGGGGGGGGGGGGTTAGGGTATTCTGCCTTTTGGGGGGGGGAGGGGTAAACTTACCCTCAACCCATGTTTCCCCAAAAATAAGCCCTAGCGCATTTTTCCGAGCAAAAAGTGTCTGATTTTCGGGGAAACATGATAATAGCAATCAAATATCTAACGACTTGATTATAGAAATCGTACCACACCATCGATACCCTACAGAAAACCTTGATGCGTGTTTCGCTGTAGACAGAGCTTCTTCAGGTGGTAGAAGTAATTAAAAATGAGGGATATATAGTTCCAGGCTTACCATCAGCAGCATGCTATGTATTTTCAGATGATGGCAGCGCCCAGGTCCCGTGCATCCAGCAAGCACAGAAATAACATAGGCACGCTCATTGCCAGAAAGGCCAGGGAAGAGAACAGCACGCTCATGGAGCACATTCAGCTGATGGAAACTAGATAAAGGAGTGACTACAATAAAATAAAATAAATAAAAGGGATACAGTAGGAGGAATTTGAAACCGAGTTATAAGGGAAGGGAAAATAAGTGTAACGTGAAGAAAAAGTTGAAACTTGTTAAAATGAATTAGGCTACTTTCACACATCCGGCTTGAGCTCTGCGGCTCAATCCGGCTGTGCAAGCTATGCAACGGATGCGGTGAAAACACCGCATCCTTTGCATAAGTTTTTCCTTTGCGGCCAGTCCGGTTTTTGCCGCTTGCGGCATGCTACTGAGCAAGCGCAGTGGCAAAAACCGCATGCGGCGGCCGGATGCGGTTATTGCCGCATCCGGCCGCCATAGGCATGCATTGAAAAATGCGCCGCATTGGCCGAATGCGGCGCGATGCGTTTTTTTTTTGCCGCACGAAAAAACGTGCCAGGCAACGTTCCATCCGGCCGCCGCATCGGCTAAATCTGCCGCATGCGGCAAAAACCGGACGGAACGCAAGGCCATGCGGCACAATGCGGCACTAATTAAAGTCTATGCAGGAAAATCGCAACCGGCAGCAAAAAAAAACGGTTGCGATTTTCCTGCAAAGTGCCGGATTGTGCTGCATAGCAAAAACCGGAGGTGTGAAAGCAGCCTTAGTGAAGCACCAAAATTTTAAGCGCACCAAATACATGTGTATGTCCACATATTGCAAAAAGTCATCCGGTCATACATACAGTATAAGGATAAATAGTGTATAAAGTATTAGATAGAATTAGATCTAATCATGATAGACAATGTATATCTAACAATTGCGGAAGTGTAGCCATAGGCAGCACGGATCAGCGGTCAGTTTCCCATTGTCCCAGAGTTTTACTCCCAATGTGAGGGCAGCACAATAAGGACAGGCTGTTTCCTGCGATGTGCGGCTTACTGGGCTTCTGCTTTAGTTTTGATGCAACCTCTGTTATGTCTGTGGCAGCATCTTCCCATTGATGAACTCTGTCTATCCCCTTCTGCACCATTGATTTGCAGCTCATTGCCTACATTGTGCATAATTATAAGCCTGCTGATCAATGATGAGGTGGGTGAAGAGCTCATATATATCACAGGCTACACAGCAGGAGCTCATGATTGAGAGGAATAGCAAAGCCGCAGCAGATATACCGGTAACTGCATTTTACCAAAGCAGCAGCTCAGAGCACGACCCACTGCTGGAATCAGGGTTTCTGCCCCTACTTTCTGCTGCCCCTAGATGTCGCATGTGCACACATTCTGTACTTGACATTACACTAGTCCTGTTGGTCAGCAGTGCAATCTAGTAATGAATGCATATTGTGACACTGAAGTTCCGGATCTTATATTAATGTAGTACTTGGTTATAAAACTATGAATGGATTATTAAAGTCTTCTTATTAAAAATAAGGAAATTTGCAATGAACTAATATTACATTTTATCGCTTACTCCTATCATTCTCTTTTGGTTTTATTATATGCTGCTTTTTGTCTAGTAGCAGTGGATGAACATGCACAGTGCTTACAAGCTTTTTATTGAGCTTGTGAGCACAGATCTGAAGCTGGCCATGGTCGCCAGAGCACTGTGATATCTTCTGATGCCACAGAGGCAAAGCTACCACACCTAACTCAATCAGAGAGCACACATTTCAGACCAGCAGCGAAACAGTGCGTCTTGTCAGGAGTGTCAATCAAGCAGAACTGCTAACCCCCCTCCAGTGATCAGGACACTGGGTAGGTGTACAATGGTGTGTTTGGAGAGGAGACAACATTAAAAAAAACGTTAAACACTGCTCTGGCAGCACGGTGGCTCAGTGGTTAGCACTGCAGTCTTGTGGTGGCTCAGTGGTTAGCACTTCAGTCTTGCAGCTCTGAGGTTCTGGGTTCAAATCCCACCAGGGACAACATCTGCAAAGAGTTTGTATGTTCTCCCCGTGTTTGTGTGGGTTTCCAACAGGTTCTCTGGTTTCCTCCCACATTTTATTATTATTATTATTATTATTATTATTATTATTATTATTATTTTGTAACTTTATTGATTTTTATTTTGGGAACTTTAGAAATATAACTATTTGATGCAAAGCAGTGTCCAAAATGTATAATAAGATTAGCTCTGGGGCACTTCCAATTTGATGCAAAAGAACACTGGTCTTTACAGGCACAGGTACATGCAGTGTTACAGTCCTGTGTATGCATCACAAAAACAATAATGGCTGAAGCGTTCCATGTATTTGGGTGAATAAACACCATTTCTCTTTTGCATTAAATGTTGGAGTGCTGCTGATACTCTTTTGGGAAATGCTTTATTGCCTGTTTGTCACACACTAATTTTTGGGGTTTCGTCACGTAAAAGGGAACTCCTAGCGAGTGCCGCAACACAGTGTACACTTGGAACACAATACAATGGTGAAGCCTGGCACTAGGGAGAAGGGAGCGGGGTCACCTCCAGCCACTCACCTGAGGCTGATCCCTGCACAGGTCCTTCTTCTCCGTGGTCAATCATGTGCCTAGGTCTTTGCTTGTCCTGATCTCACCTTGGCTAATGAGAAGGCCGGTGAGAACACTAGTCTCACCACTGCAATACTCCAACACAAGGAAAGGGAGACAGACAGGGGGAAAATACACAAAAGGAAAACACTCCAAGCTCCTCCAATTATTATTATTATTATTTATTATTATAGCGCCATCAATTCCATGGCGCTTTACATGTGAAAGGGGTATACATAATAGGGACAAGTACAATAATCATAAACAATACAAGACACAGACAGGTACAGGAGGAGAGAGGACCCTGCCTGCGAGGGCTCTCAGTCTACAAGGTATAGGTGAGGATACAGTAGGTGAGGGTAGAGCTGATTGTGCAGCGCTGTATCAGACTGAGGGTTACGGCAGGTTGTAGGCTTGTCGGAAGAGGTGGGTCTTCAGGTTCCTTTTGAAGCTTGTGAAGGTAGGAGAGAGTTTGATGAGTTGAGGTAGAGCATTCCAGAGTATGGGGGAGGCACGGGAGAAATCTTGGATGCGATGGTGGGAGGAGGAGATGAGAGGGGAGTAGAGAAGGAGATCTTGTGAGGATCGAAGGTTACGTGCGGTTGAGTACCGGGAGACTAGGTCAGAGATGTAGGGAGGAGACAGGTTGTGGATGGCTTTGTAGGCCATGGTTAGGGTTTTGAACTGGAATCGTTGGGCAATGGGAAGCCAATGAAGGGATTGGCAGAGTGGTGAGACTGGGGAATAGCGGGGGGAGAGGTGGAGTAGCCGGGCAGCATAGTTTAGAATAGATTGTAGGGGTGAGAGACTGTTAGAAGGGAGGCCACAGAGCAGGGCGTTGCAATAATCCAGGCGGGAGATAATAAGGGCATGTACTAGGGGGTTTGCAGCTTCTTGGGAAAGTAATGTACGGATCTGGGAAATATTTTTGAGTTGGAGGCGGCAGGAGGTGAAGAGGGCTTGGATGTGTGGCTTGAAAGAGAGATCAGAGTCTAGGATTACTCCCAGGCAGCGAGCACGTGGGACCGGGGAGAGTGGGCAGCCAATGCAGCTAAACACCAAAGCTGCAACTGTCACAACTCCTCAGCTTCTTCCAGAGACAGGCTCCTTCCAAAGTGGTCACCATACGAATGAAGATTCCATAACCGGCGTCGGATGAATAGACATATGACGTTTTATAGTGAAGGGGAGTAATCACAAAAGAGCTGCACCTGAGATTAAGGCTACAAAGGACAGCCAGATACGAAAGAGTTCTTAACCCCTACCGCACTAAACGCAAGTAGATTTCAGCCAGCAATAAGGCATTGTGACCTTCTGCTCCGCGCGGTGTCCCCAGAGCGGGACTTACTCATGACACCGTACTAACTAAAAATGGCTGACATATAGCCCTATTTTTTTGTGCTGCCATATGAGAGACTTGGAAATGTGTTCAGTTTGGCAGAATGCTGGTCATTAATCATACTGAAATGGGCCGGTCTGATCCTCGTAACATTCATTAAGTTGCCGGAATGTTCTCCAAGACTTGTCATTTTTTTGCAGCTAAATGTTGATCAACATTGGCCTATTACATTAAGCTCCGTCCCGCTACCTCTTTGTTAATAATATTAATCCATTTGGATGGCGCGAGCGTATATCCTGCTCAGCTGCTCTCACTTCCCGAGACTCCCACTGTCCAACCACCATACATATTTATCTCAATACATTGCCACGCTCGGCTGCTCCTTTTGATGCATGTCCCACACCGGGCTTGACAGGGCACTTATGCCCCCAAGAAGACAGTTCTGTACTCCTACGCACATTTGACACATGGTTATGCTAAATACTGGAGCAGCATGAGGCTCATGTCATTAGCAGTAATTAACTTAATGAAAGCCACCTGGCTTTAAAAAAAATAATTAATTGGTTGTAAATAATAAACTTAGATATAATTTATAGGTTCCGCCATTTGGTTTAACATTCAGTCCCAACAGGAATACTTAAAATATACTCTGGAAAATCGTAAAATCTTCGCGTCGCCTTTTTTTTCTCTTTATAGGCGCTTGTGGCCACAATGTTGTCGCTGTTAGTTTATCTCTGGTGTGTTACATTTTGGGAAAGGTGGTTGTGAAAGTCTGTGGCCCCCGATTCATCGTTGCGGTTTCTCTAGAGTAATATTTCCTCCTGTTATAGTAACTTTTGTATTTACCCCTTATTCTCTACGTATTCGTCCATTTTTTTAAAGGGATTTTCCCCACAAATAAAGTTGATTTCAATCAATAGATCTTGGAATAATATTAATTTCCACAATTGGGTGTGTTTAAAAATAATGTTCCTGTGCTGAGATTATCTTATCAATATGTCAATGCTGTGTACTGTGTAATGGCCGTGTCTGACCACACAGGGACATGGTCTGATCATACCACAGCTCCTGGGCCGGGAGGGATCAAAAGAGAGTATACAGACATTACAGCATGGGATCATAGCTTATTCTTCTTGTGTGATCAAATACTTCTCTGTTTTTAAAAGAATGTTATTGTGCTGAGATCTTATACATGTGCTGTGTAATGGCTGTGTCTGACTGTGTAGGGATATGGTGTGATCATCCTACAGCTCCTGGGCAGGGGAGAACATAAGAGTATACAGACATTACAGCATAGGATCATAGCTGATTCTTCTTGTGAGGTAAAACACTTCTCTGTTTTTAAAAGAATGTTATTGTGCTGAGATAACCTTATACATGTGCTGTGTAATGGCCGTGTTTGACCATACAGCGACATTGTCTGATCATACCACATCTTCTAGACAGGGGGTACGAAAAAAGGTATACAGACATTACAGCATGGGATCATAGCTGATTCTTCTAGTGAGGTAAAACACTTCTCTGTTTTTAAAAGAATGTTATTGTGCTGAGATAATCTTATACATGTGCTGTGTCATGGCCGTGTTTGACTGTGTAGGGATATAGTGTGATCATACTACAGCTCCTGGGCAGGGGAGAACGTAAAAGAGTATACAGACAATACAACACAGTATTATATCTGATTCTTGTTGTGAGGTAAAATATTTCCCTGCCTGTTTTTGAAAAAGATTTTACCTCCTAGAATAATTTGCAATCCCCTGCTGTAATGTCTGTATATTTTATTACTTCTGTGAGATAATACAAGCCATTTTGTGTTCTATAGAAACAATCTTGTCATAACTGAATGTCATAGGGCTCAGCTAAAGGTGGCTTTACAAGCTACAAGATCGCTAAACCGATCTCATTGGGATCCCGGAATTTGTGACGCACATCCGGCCGCTTTAGCGATGTCGTTGTGTGTGACACCTATGAGCGATTCTGAATCGTCGCAAAAACGTTCAAAATCGCTGATCGCTGACATGCCCCCTATTCCTAATTATCGCTGCTGCTGCAGGTACGATGTTGTTTGTCGTTCCTGCGGCAGCACACATCGCTATGTGTGACATTGCAGGAACGAGGAACCTCTCCTTACCTGCGTCCACCGGAAAAGGAGGAAGGAAGGAGGTGGGCGGCATGTTCCGGCCGCTCATCTCCTCCCCTCCTTTTCTATTGGGCGGCGGTTCAGTGACGCTGCTGTGATGTCGCTGTGACGCTGAACGAACCGCCCCCTTAGAAAGGAGGCGTTTCGCCGGTCACAGCGACGTCGCAGAGCAGGTATGTGCGTGTGACGCTGCCGGAGCGATAATGTTCGCTGCGGCAGCGAGCACCACATATCGTGCCACCGACGGGGGCAGGTGCTATCGCGCTCGACATCGCCAGCCGATGCTAGCGATGTCGCAGCGTGTAAAGTGGCCTTAACAGTGATGGGCGAGGAGGTTTCACATTTCTACACACACCCCTGCAGCTCTTATTGGTGCATGGTAATTTCTTTGTTTGGGATACTATATAAGCTGGTCACATGATGTAATAAAACAGTAACTTTCTACACCACAGATGGTGTGTGCTATATAAATTTCAACAAATCTTATTAATTTGGAGTTCCAATGGCATAGAAGGAGTGTATTTTGCTCACACCTCCTCCCCAGGACCCGGTCTGTCAGCCATGCCAATAATCTGTGGATGGGAGCCATGGGAACTGCCTCCCGGCATCCATGGCTCTTCTTTTGATTAGCCAGCCTGGCATGTCATTGTTGCCCTGTGACACACATGTGACGTTGCACCAGACCGGCTAATCAATGAAAGAGCCGTGGATGCGGTCAGGTAGGAGACCGTCCTCAGGGCTTCTGTCCAGAGGCCACAGATTACTGACACCCGCCAGTCGATTCTCACCAAGTCTTGCCAAACCACATTTGCAATAGCTTTCTTGGACATCGCATATATACCGTATAGCCCACCAAAAATCCGGTTTCACACATCCATATTTCACGGTCTACATTACACTTATTAAGGATTTTATTGGAAATTGAATATTTTTTTCAAGTTTTGTTCTCTAGTTAAAAACCTGAGACGATGCTCAAATATCAAATTATAGTCTACTAATATACTACAATATCAGCAGTGCCCTGATCTGAGGAGACACGAGCCTGACGGCCACATACCTAAACACACAGCACCGATGATGAGCCGACACTACAAACACTTTAAAAAGCTTAAAGTGGTATTCCCATCTCCAAGATCCTATCCCAATAAGTAGTAGGCGTAATTCTAATAATATGAGCACATCCCTCCAATTAGAAATGTAGCATAGTTCTCCTGAAATAGACGTGTCGCTTACCTCGTGTGCAGGGCATGGCAGCTTAGGTATCCATGGTTACAACCACTCCTCCAGTAGCAGTTAGTTCCTCGTGGTGGTAACCATGGATACCTAAGCTGCAATACCCTGCGCATGAGGTAAGCGACATGGCTAATCAGGAGAACTATACTACATTTCTATTTGGCGGTATTTGATAATATTTATTACTTTTTCACGTACTACTTATTAGGATAGGATTTTGGAGGTAGGAAGTGGACTTGCCCTGGCTCATGTTAGATTTCTTTAGATCTAGTTGTCTTCTGTTCCTTAATTCATGCCTTTTACGTTATATTTTAAAAGGGTATTTCTCCAAATTGTAATTTATCCAGAATAGACAGGTTAGGGGATAAGTTAGTGATTGGTCGGGGTCAAACCAATGGGGGTCTCTAAGAACTATGCTCTGTACCCCCATCTTGAATGAAGCACAGGTGCAAACGCTCGACTCCTGCTCTGTTCCTAATGAGAGTACTCGGCTATTTCCATCAGTCTTATAAACAATGAATCTAGTGGAGGTCAGGCGTATGGACCGCTGCAGAGCATGGATCCCAAGATCTCAAGCCCTATGTTTGGAATTGGTGGGGGTCCCAGAAGTTGAACTTTAAGCAACCAGCACATTATCGCCCAACCTAACCTATGGGTAGGGGATTACTTGTAATGTTTGAAATAACCCTTTAAAGGGAAACTGTCAGGTCCTGTAGGCTCCCAGAACCAAGAGCGGTTCTGGGTGCATATGTCTAATCCCTGCCTAGGAGTCCCAGCCTATATTAACATACATAAAGAGATCTTTAGGAAAAGTATTTCTAAAGATCCTTTATGATATGCAAATGAGGCCAGGGACTAGTCACAAGGGCGTTACTTCTCTTAGATAGTCGGCCCCTTTAGCATGTAAGTACAACCCTGTGGGCATACTAACCTGCTAATGAATGCTCAGTACTTTTATAAACTGTGGAGGAAAGACAGGCGCATAGGGTCTTAACCGATAAAATCAATAGAAGGGATATTAGGGTGCACTCACCTATGGATGTTGTGAGAGTCACAACACCTCATGAAGCATAAAAGTCAGTGGAGACAGCTGCGGACCCGTAACAATGAGAGAGCAGTTTCATAAAGAAGTCGGGGATCAGCGCCGCGCTTATCACCATTCAATCCAAAAGATAATTTTCCAAGTCATTTATTAGGAAGCATGAACAAGTCTACGCGTTTCAGGGGTCTCTGCCCCCTTCCTCAGGACAATGGCACAATGACACAGAAGATTTTTCAGCGCTGATCCCCGACTTCTTTATGAAACTGCTAATGAATGCTCAGTGTTAGAGGTATGGTCGCTCTTGCGTCTCTGCTGCCACCACCCCTGCCACTGGTTTTCGTCCGGGGACTTCTGGTCATGCGTACTATGAAGCTGGGTGTATGCGTCGTGGCTTCAAACTTGTGAAGTGCGCATGACCGGAAGTCCGAGGACGTTCTGATCATCTGCACTGAACCTAAGCCCAGCATCTGAAGCTGTGGAACGGACACTGGTACGCTCGTCACTGCCGATGACGACACTGGGCAGTGGGCATTGAATAGAATGTTAGCATGTCCCTGTGGGAGTGCGAAGAGGGTGGAATGCGCACAGGAAGTAGCACCCTTGTGACTAGTCCCTGGCCTCATTAGCATATCATAAAGGATCTTTAGAAATACCTTTTCTAAAGATCTCTTTATCTATGCTAGTGTATACAGGGACGGTTAGGCAGGGATTAGCAATCTGCACCCAGAACTGCTCGTGGCTCTAGGTTCATATTAAGCAAGCATTGTTGACCTTAGGGAGATCAACATATCCACTGCGGAGACACCATCACGTGTTTCTCAACGCAGTGATTCTAGAGCATTGCCCCTTGGGAAGTATGCAAATAAGAAAGCCGCGGAGACACCATCACGTGTTTCTCAACGCTGCCAGGAAACTAGCCAGGTCTTTCACCGGGAAGGAACAACCACGGGAAGGGCAGTCTCCAGTCAAGGAAACCACCTATACCAAACATGGTATCCATCCACAGACAGCCGTTTCGGGGTATTTGCCCCTCATCAGTGTGGAGTAGGAATCTGGCTAGTGGGGGCAATGCCTAGTAAAAGACTACTTAAGCAAGCATTGTTGACCTTAGGGAGATCAACATATCCACTGCGGAGACACCATCACGTGTTTCTCAACGCAGTGATTCTAGAGCATTGCCCCTTGGGAAGTATGCAAATAAGAAATGTTGATCTCCCTAAGGTCAACAATGCTTGCTTAAGTAGTCTTTTACTAGGCATTGCCCCCACTAGCCAGATTCCTACTCCACACTGATGAGGGGCAAATACCCCGAAACGGCTGTCTGTGGATGGATACCATGTTTGGTATAGGTGGTTTCCTTGACTGGAGACTGCCCTTCCCGCGGTTGTTCCTTCCCGGTGAAAGACCTGGCTAGTTTCCTGGCAGCGTTGAGAAACACGTGATGGTGTCTTCGCGGCTTTCTTATTTGCTAGGTTCATATTACACCTGACAGGTTCCCTTTAAGTATACAGTAAAGTTTTTTAAATTTTTGCTTTCATGAACATTTACGCGGTATTGGCAATGTGGGGGGGGGG